>NC_142743.1:2647500-2947500 GCF_051943395.1 Hippocampus bargibanti | reverse complement strand
CTGATGGATCGCCAAGCCAGAAAATTGGCCGGCAGGAGCAACCAGGGCGACAGGTGAGGCGCCCGATTGACTTTGTGTGCGACCGCGCCGGGCAATGCTTCGTTCGAGTCGTACACGTCGCGGTCATCGTGCCTTTGGAGATGTTCCCGCTCGGCCTTTCCTGATTCGTCTGGCCTTTGTCTTTTCGCCAACAGCGACGAGGAGCCGGAGGAGGCCAACTCCGCCCAACCCGGCGACGGCGACTACGACCCCCACAAAGACGCCCAGAAAGAGGTACGCCCGTCTGCAGGCCGCGTGGCCGGTTGGGCGAGCGCCAGTGCCCGCCAGACTCAGACTCGGGCGCTTTTCCCCGCAGAACCCGGCGGAGGCGGCCGTCCCGGCCTCCAAGTCAGCGGCGGTCCGGCGGGAGCACCAGACCTTGCAGCACCGCCACCACCAGCGCTCGCGGTGCCGCCCCCCCAAAGGCATGTACCTAAGCCGGGACGACGTGGCGGCCGTCTCCTGCGGCGGCGCTGCCGCCGCCGCGCTCCTGCGCCAGCTGGACTCGGAGTTGGTGTCCCTCAAGAGGCAGGTAGGGGGCGCCCTCGCCGCCCGGACACCTTCTGAAAACCACGTCGGCGGCTGATATTCGCCGCTGTCCTCGTCAGGTTCAAAACACCAAACAGCTGAACAGTGGACTCAAGCACGTCTTGGAATGCGGAATCCATGACTTCCGCCTGCCCGAGGTCTGTCAAAAGGCGCCGGCGGGAAGGCCCGCGGGAGGGGGGGGTCGCTTCCTCATGTGCCCGACTCTGCTTTCAGAGCGCGCAGAAGGTCAACGCCCGCTGGACCACCGACGAGCAGCTGCTGGCCGTCCAAGGTGAGGCCTCGTCTTTGTTTTGGGGCGTCGCTCCGGTTAGCCCATTGGCATCCGCTAGGAGCCGCGCCAAAGCGTGCTTGCCACTCTGGCTTGGGCAAAGACCCCTTTTCGGCGTGTCGGCTTCCGACCTTTGGCCCGATTTCATCTCTCGTGGGCCACCCAAAAAAAAACAAGTAGCCCAGACACGATTTGTCTTGTTCCAAATCAAAGAAGCCGCCGTTCGGAGTTGCCGCCTGCCGTCAAGCCCAACTTGGAGTTGCACATGAATGTCTTCCAAAACAACTGGACATCATTTCCGATTGATGGACAAAATGTCCGCCTGCATCGGGACCCGCCCCCTTCCCAAAAAACTGAAAGGCTTCAAAAAGGAGCCCTTGGAAATGTTGCAATCCAAAATATTAATAATAATAATAATAATAATCTCAGCGCCTTTCAAAAGTCACTTTACAGTCACAGGATCAGTTTTTCTATGGGTGAGCAGCGGCAGCCACACGCACCAGCGTTCACTCAACCCGGAATAATTCAAATAAATAAAAAGCTAGCTAGCTAGTTATTAGATAGCTAATAGATAGCTAGCCAGCTGGATAGCCAGCCAACTAGCTAGCTAGCTGAATAGATAGCTAACAGATAGTCAAGTACATAGTGAATCTCCATCAGTTTTCTCAGCAAAACATGCTACTTGTGGCAAATTTCTTCATTGCTAATAAAAAATAAATTACAAAAAAGCGATGTGAAGCCGTTAAAAAGCAAGCTGGGCGTTAATGCCCTCGGGCATCCACCACCGTGACCGGTCCACGCGCCACGCCAGGCTGAAAGTTGAAACCTTTGCGCCGCTGGAGTCTGACCTGCTGACCTCTGACCCTCAATGTCCTTCAGGAGTGCGCAAGTACGGCAAAGATTTCCAAGCCATCGCCGACGTCATCGGCAACAAAACGCTGGGCCAAGTGAAAAACTTTTTCGTCAACTACCGGCGCCGTTTCAACCTGGAAGAGGTGCTTCAGGAATGGGAGGCGGAGCAAGTGGACGGCGCCGCCGAAGACTCCAAAAACACGTGTGCCACGCCCTCTGGGAGGAGCTCCGATGACGAGGACGAGGAGGTGAATTGAATAGCCCGTCGTACTGACTTGATGACGGGCGAGTCGGCTGCTTTCGCGCCAAGTTGCGCCGCGAACGGGCCCGAGTAGACCTCGTCCAATCGCGTCTGGATTAGTCGGCCGCTGAGCGCCATCGCTCGGGCGCTCCCGACCACGCTTGCCGTTTGTCAAGGTGAGCGACGGAAGCAAAGGAAGTAAGCTAGCTAGCTAGCTAGCACAGGAAGCAAGCCACCACTCGTGCGTGCTTGCCTGCGCAGCCGCCGCTGTGGCTGCGACGCTTGAGGCGCCGTCCATCCTCCCCGCTTTGATTGCGGCGGTTAGTCAAGAGTTGCAAAACGTGGTGGGCAGCGTTTTGTGCCGCCTCCTAAAAAAAGAAATACAGTGATACCTCGTTTTACGAACACCTTGGCTTACAAACTTTTTGGTTTACGTACGTTAAATTTATCAAAAAATAACCTTGGCATACGAACTATTTTTCGGGATACACACAGAGCGCCACAATGAGTGATGTGTCGTTCGCGAACAAGCCTGTTCTCCAACCAAGAAAATGGCAGCTGACTTGTTTTTGTCCTCTATACCCCTCCCCGTCTTCAGTTAAAGCTACGTGATTGGTCAAGAACGCAGCAGTGGGGGGTTACTGAAAAACAGAGCTGAAACATTAAATAGATAGACAGAGAGCGAGTGAGGCCGGTCTCCAAACAAGAAAATGGCAGCTGACTTGTTTTTGTCCTCTATTCCCTGCCCCCAGTCTTAGGTTAAAGCCACGTGATTGGTCAAGAACGCAGCAGTGCGGGGCGGGGGGTATATAAACAGCTGAAAACATTAGATAGACAGAGAGAGAGAGTGAGGCCGTTCTACAAACAAGAAAATGGCAGCCGACTTGTTTTTGTGCTCTATTCCCCGCCCCCAGTCTTCGGTTAAAGCCATGTGATTGGTCAAGAATGCAGCAGTGGGGGGGGGGGGTCTTTTACAGAAACACAGAGCTGCAAACATTAAATAGAGAGTGTATCTCTATGCTCGGCATTGGGCAATGGCCGCGAGCCAACAAACTCAGCGCTAGCTTGAGTTTGTTGTCATTCAAACAAGGTTTGAGCGACATGGCGGCCCCGGCAAAGAATGGCAATGCGGAGCACCCGGAGCCGCCTTTTCAAAGGGAACAAGCGAAGGACGCTACGGTATCCCCCAGCCCCGTCCACCCGTCTCACTTGGGCTCCGCCCTTTTGTTCCAAGGCCCAGGTGGCGTCCGGGCCATTTCCCGCCGCCACCGCTTCGTCTTGGGCTCAGGCGGCGAGCGGACCCGCCTCCTCGCTCCACCAGCCGCCGCCGCTCTTGCGGCCCTCACCACCGGCCGCGCCCTCCCTCCATCGCCAGCCGCCGCCCCTCCAGCAGCAGCCCCGCCCTTGCCTGCAGCAGCCGCCGCCCCTCGTCAGGCCTTCCAACCCTCCGCCCCCTCGCCTAAATCCCCGCCCGCCCGGCACGGCCGCCCAACCGCCGTCAGCGCCGAAGCCTCACCAATCGGACGCCGCTTCGTCTTCGGCCCTCCGCTGACCGCGGCGGCCGTTTCGGTGTCCGGCCGGACACTGAGCAACGCGACAGAGACAGAGGTCCGTGCAGGATGATTTATTAAGCTACAACACAAAGCGCTGGTCCCAAAAAGAGGACCAGGGAAATACAGTGGGACCTCGGTTTACGAACCCCTTGGCTTACGAACATTTCGGTTTACGAACGTTACATTTATGAAAAATTTACCTTTGCATACGAACTATTTTTCAGGATACACACGGAGCGGCCACAATGAGTGATGTGTCGTACGTGAATGAGCCCGTTCTCCCAACAAGAAAATGGCAGCTGACTTGTTTTTGTCTTCTATTCCCCGCCCCCAGTCTTCGGTAAAAGTCACGCGATTGGTCTAGAATGCAGCAGTGGGGGATCGGGTTTTTGACAGAGAGAGAGTGAGGCTGTTCTCCAAAAAACAAATTGGCGTCTTCGGTAATCTTGGAGAGAGCGGAGGCATCGCGGTGTCGGCTTAAGGAGGAAGCATGGCGATAGAGAGCGACAAACTAGAAGGGAGTACATTTTATACGGCGCGCAGTGTGACGCGAAAGGATGTGACGTAATGTAAATGCGACATCATGTATGGGAAGGCAGGATATGACATATCAGAAAGTTCAAAATGTAAACAAAGATTACAGAGCGATGTTTAGAGATGTTTGTATGGCGAATTACCACAACAGTGTGTATCCCAAAAATTAATTTCCCATAGGAAATCATTAAAATGAGAATAATCCGTTCCCAGGTCGCCATAAAACATATACGTTTCTACGTCTGTGTAAGCTCTAAGTACTTGGAAGTTGTGACACACTATAATCATTAATAGCTGCTTCCCTTGCTTGTCTTTTCATTTCAAATTGAACTGATGGCGAGTGCGGGTTATTTGTGGAGCCTGATTGATGGGAATTTTAACCTTGCAGTCTCCACTCTTCCTTTGAACTATCCAAGTTGAAACAAGTCCAAATTTCACTGTTTTCTAGCCATTTTTGTCACGTTCTGTAGTCTGCCTGTCTCTTTAATGTTTAAACCACCACACCTCACTGCTGCGTTTTTGACCAACCATGTGGCTTTAACCGACGACTGGGGCCAGGGAATAGAGGACCAAAACAAGCTGGCTGCCATTTTCTTTTAGGAGAACGGTCTCATTCGCGAACGAGACATCACTCATTGTGGCAGCTCTGTGTGTATCCCGAAAAATAGTTCGTATGCCAAGGTAAATTTTTCATAAATTTAACGTTCGTAAACCGAAAGGTTCGTAAGCCAAGGGGTTTGTAAACACTATGTATGTATGTATGTATGTATGTATGTATGTGTGTAATATATATATATATATATATATATATATATATATATATATATATATATATATATATATATATATATATATATGTATGTGTATATATATATATATGTATGTGTATATATATATGTATGTGTATATATATATGTATGTGTATATATATATATATATGTATGTATGTGTATATATATGTATATATATATATATATATATATATATATATATATATATATATATATATATATATATATATGTATGTGTATATATATATGTATGTGTATATATATATATATATGTATGTATGTGTATATATATGTATATATATATGTATGTGTATATATATGTATATATATATATATGTGTATATATATGTATATATATATGTATGTGTATATATATGTATATATATATATATATGTATGTGTATATATATATATATATATATATATATATATATATATATATATATATATGTATGTATGTATGTATGTGTGTGTGTGTATATATGTATATATGTACAGTAAAGTCTCGTTATATTGATATTCTCGCGAGTCGGAAAAAATATCGATATAACCGGGACTATCGATATATCCGATCCTGCAGGCATGTAATTTTCTCCTTGAGTTCATAGAAGTAGTATCGTATATCATAGCAGTACTATCGATATAACGAGACTTTACTGTAAATATGTGTGTGTGTGTGTGTGTGTGTGTGTGTGTGTGTGTGTGTGTGTGTGTGTGTGTGTGTGTGTGTGTGTGTGTGTGTGTGTGTGTGTGTGTGTGTGTGAGTGAATATATTGTAAAAATGTGTCCATGTGTAGTGAAGGCTGTAAATACTGAGTTTGTCCGGCATTTAGCGAGGTCAAATGTCTTTTGCACATGGTCCACGTTTATATCTGCCTGGCAAAAGTGTCAAGCGGCGAGCCAATCCCCCCCAAAAACAATGCCGGTCTGGACTAGAAGCCCCCCAAGGCGACGAGTATCATGTTAGTTTGCGCACGTCTTGAGCTCTGGCTCTTGGGCAGCAGCGAACTCCCACGGACGGACGTCCACTTGAGCAGTCAAGTCGACGTCCGTCCGTCTCGGCGATGATGGCCACCGCCGTGTCAACCTCGACCCGCTTTTGGGAGAATGTGCGATTCAGCAACGCCAACGCCGATAAGCTAACATTTTGGGATTGAGTCGCACCGGCCTGTGTCCTTCAAACACTTGCGAAGCCATTGAGTCCACCTTTCACACATCCTGCTGTGGGGAGGTAGAGGGAGACAGACAGAAGGAGAGGGAGACAGAAGTAGAGAGAGACAGAAAGAGAGGGAGACAGAAGTAGAGAGGCTGTAGAGGGAGCCAGAAGTAGAGGGAGACTGAAAGAGAGAGACAGAAGTAGAGGGAGACAGAAAGAGAGTGAGCACTCTGCGCCCTCAACAGAAGCATCAATAATTGTCTTTCCGTTTCCTCCACCAGCCCGTGTGACTCAAATCGGACATCGTGTCCAATCGTCCCATCAGTCATGTTACTTGTTATTTATTTGTCCTCCCCTTTGACGTCTGCACAATAAATGTCCTCAAAACGACATGACACATCTTTCTTCTTTTCAAAGCAATTTACCTTTGGTGTGCGACACGAGTACAGTTTGGTGCTATACATTTCCATGGATAGCTGAAAGGACCTTTTTAGAAAATGGTGGTCTCATGTCCTCCAGTGGTGTCCGTCCCCGATTCAGCTCGGGTCCTCTACCAGAGACCAAGAAGCTTGAATTTAGCTTTAGTGTCCGTACATGAGTACAGTTTGGTGCTACACATTTCGATCTTTTCCCAAAAATTGGTGGTCTCATGTCCTGCGGTGATGTCCCTCCGTCCCCGATTCAGCTCGGGTCCTCTACCAGAGACCAGGAAGCTTGAAGCTTGAGTCCAATTTCCTTGCTGTTCCCAGCGCCAGGCTTTTATAATAATAATAATAATAATAATAATAATAATAATAATAATAATAATAGTAATAATCATTTATAAGCGCCTTTCAAAACTCTCAAGGTCACTTTACAGTCACAGGATAAGGATATCTAATAGCTAGCTAGCTAGATAGCTAGCGAGCCAGCTACAGAGCTAATAGATAGGAAATAGCTAGCAAATAAAGTGCTCACTAGGTAGCCTTCCAGATAGCAAGCGAGCCAGCTACATAGCTAATAGATAGGAAATAGCTAGCAAATAAAGTGCTCGGTAGGTAGCCCGCCAGATAGCTAGCCAGATAGCCATCCAGATAACTTATTGGATAGCGCAAAATGGATAAAGAAGAATTTGAAAGTTGATTGTATATTTGAGCGGGACCCAGTGGAGCTCTTGGAGGACGGGGTGATGTAGTGAGAGGATGAGGTTCTGGTGATGATTTGGGCTGAAGATCTGGACATTAGGACGGACACAAAGCCGATTGATTGTGAGCTCTGTTTTGCTGTCCAGCCTTCTCATTAGCTGGACGCAAGTCAGCAGCGTGGAGCAGATCACCAGCCACTTGATACTTTGCAAGTCTTGAACTTGATACTTGGTTCAAGGTCAGGCGGAAAGCGTCAGCATCGCGCAAGATGACAATCTGGAAATCACGTCCGGGTCCAAAGGGACGTCGTTGGGCCATGTCCTCCGTCCACTTTCTGCCGTTGGGCGAGCAGTACACGACTCCGGCCACGCCAGGCGCAACTAAGACGTCCGATATTGTTCTCGGGATGTGTTACGGGCACTCGCCGAGTTTGGGGGTGGTCAAGGCCTGGTCCCGAGCAACCAGGAGTGCCTCTGTGCCCTCTCTTGCCACTGATAGGACTTCTTGAGTTCTGGTCCGATTGTAAGGGCTTGTCCTCCCACCATGGTCTCTCGTCCAGCATTTCTGAGACATTCTCTGAGTAGGTCATTCGTTGAAGCCTTCTCCCGCCGCCTTCTGAGACATTCTCTGACTCGGTCATCCGTTGGAGCCTTCTCCTGCCTTCTCCCGCCGCCTTCTATAAGAGACATTCTCTGAGTAGGTCATCCGTTGGAGCCTTCTCCCACCGCCTTCTATTTGAGACATTCTCTGAGTAGGTCATCCATTGGAGCCTTCTCCCACCGTCTTCTATCTGAGACATTCTGTGAGTAGGTCATCCGTTGGAGCCTTCTCCTGGATGTCTTGATGGAGCTTGGATGTTTCATCCTGGACAGTGGCTCTCACACTCACTTGCTTACGGCTTGTGTACAGTCTCAGGGTGCTGGATTTGGGATGGAATCCTCCATGCGTGGTGAGAAGCTTTCAGGTCTTCACATCCGTGGTCTCGTTCTCTTGCTTTGGCCACCTTAGTATTCCTGCAGGGCATCTGATCACTTGCAGGGCGTGGCTGTTTATTGTCCAGGTCTTGCTCTTACCATTGAACTGGTTTCTTAGGACTTGCCTCACCCACTGGAGGTCTTTGGCCGTAGCCGATTTCCTTGTTGCCAGTTGGAAGTGGCCATTGGCTTGCGGTATACCGAGGCACTTGTGGCTCTTTTCAATGTCTGCTATTTTTCCTTCACAGAGTGTGGATAATAATAATAATCATCATCATCATCATTATCATCATCATAATAATTATTATTCTTAAAATATATATTAAATAATATAGAGCAGGGGTTGGGAACCTATGGCTCGCGAGCCATATATGGCTCTTTTGATGATTGCATATGGCTCGCCGATAAAACTAAATACATATTGTTTTTTTCGCCGTTCATTTCCCGTTGGGGCTGCAGTTGGCGGAAAGCGCAATTTTGATTGGATGACACTGACCTAGAATGGCCGAAAGCGCCATTTTGATTGGATGATAGTGGCTATCACGTTGAAACAGGTAAACGCCCAACTAGTGCACTTCACGCCCAACTAGTGCACTTCAGCGTGGATGCACCGGAGCATTAGAGGAGAGAAAATGTTGTGATTCTAATTTGCAATGAAACAATACCATCGATGAAACAGTCGAATGTCAGTGACATTTTAACAAGCCCCATGTTAACGTTAGCATCAACATACTTCTGCGAGAAGTAGATTGCAGATAGCAAGTGTGGAAGCATATGAGCTGTGTGCAGGCTAGCTAGCAGTAACTTCGCCTCTGGACCGGCAAATTGAGTTTCATTCCGATCGTTTGCCTGGATTTTGACCAATCACGAGGAACGGAAAACCATTCATGTTAACGGTGAGTACTATCACAGTTATTTTAAATAATACATTCTGATACAGTAAAGTCTCGTTATATCGATATCGGATATATCGATAGTCCCGGTTATATCGATACTATTTCTATGCACGCACGGAGAAAATTACATGCAAACAGGGTCGGATATATCGATAGTCCCGGTTATATCGATATTTTTTCGGACTCCCTTAAATATCGATATAACGAGACTTTACTGTATTTTGTTGAAAAGTGGCCGCGCGCGTGTGTGTGTGCGCGCACGCGAGCGTTTGTATGTGCGCGCGCGCGTGCGTGTGGCTCTCACTGAAAAACATTTTTAAATATTTTACTTTTATGGCTCTCTTAGTCAAAAAGGTTCCCGGCCACTGATATAGAGGATAATAAAATAAAATACATGTCTGTCTGTCTGTCTGTCCAAATGTTGCATTGCAAGCGCCCTGGAATGAAGTGTCCATCACGGGTTGTCTGCGTGGCTAAACGGATGAGGATGAAATGTCCAAAATGTCACACGGGAAACAGGAAGCGCGGCCGTTGGGCTCGTGAGTGCACGTGGTGAGCGTACTGCTGCGCTGCACCCAAGTGCAAGTCAACCAAGTGGTGGAACAAAGTAGAAGGAATCCGTCAACTCTTGAAAAATTCTTTGACGTGAGGGTCAACTGGGCACATATGCGCCGTAGCTTGTCACTCCTTCCCTTTTGGTTTGATCGCGACTGGACGCCTCCATTCCCCTTCAGAAACATCAACGCCTGTCCAATGCCTTCTGTTGACGATTGTGTTTCTTTGTGATAGCTGCACCAGCCATTTGCAGCAGATAGAAGCCTTTTGACTGTTGTTCTTAAGGCGCATTTGAGGAGAAGGTCAGGTCATTTTGCAGAAGCGTTTTCCAGAAACTTTTTAATTGATGGACCACTCCTGTACCACTGAGAGCTAACCCAGACAATGATAAAGGGCCACTGTCATGTCTGTTTTCCATCTCTGCTGGGGGCAACACACCTGATTCCAATCATCAGCCAGACACTCGGGCTGCAACAGGGAGCCCCAGGACGGTCCTCCAGGCCTGGAGCCGGACATGCCTGCTTTCAACTGCTTTTGAGCTCTGTTTGGTATTTGTGAAACTGGTGCCGATTCCTGGCGTGGTTGCTAACTTGTAGCGGCGGGTTTTCCAGATGCTATACCAGTGTCTGAAACTCATATGAGAAAAAGTTAGCGGACACCAGGGCAAACAACTCTGAAAAGTTGCCTGCCCGGCCATAAAGTTGCCTGCCCCATTTTTCACAAGTTGAAACACAATAAGATGACTAATCGCAAACAAAAAAAACATTGTTGCAAAGTATTAAGGATTTTTTTATTTTATTAAGGATGTACCTACCACAAATGCTCCCTTGCTTAATTTATTGTAAATATCCCTTGCTGATGATTTTGCTCCAGTTGTCGTTTGTCCATACACTGTTCGGCATGTTGCACAATGCAATGTTTGCGTTCTTTCCACGATGCTCTTGGATTGGATTGGATTTGCCTTTATTAGTCTCGCAGTAGAGTAATTTACATTTCACTGCAGCAAAGTGATGAAAGGAATGAAAATAGAAAAACAAAATACATGAGCTTAGTAATAATAATAATACATTTAATTTCTAAGCGCCTTTCAAAACTCAAGGACACTTTACAGTCAGGGGATAATGTACATTTACGTTTTGTAGCGTCATAAATTTTGTTAGCTTCTTTTGAATCTTCTGGGGCTGAGGTTCTGTGCGTGTACTTTAGAAAATGATATGCAAACGCACGACCTTAAGCGGGCTTCTGATTGGCTGCTGTGCCGAGTATGCAAATTGCCAAAAGAACCGGTTTGTTTCTTCCTTCACTGATCGGTATTTGGTGAAATTTTAACCCGGATCCTTTCACAAAACGGTTGGTACAGCCAACAACCACACACACGATATCACCATCGTACTTTGATTTGAAAAAAAGTTTTTCAATATAAGTTTTTTTTTTTTTTCCTGTAAGTTGTACTCCCAACGTAAAAGTTTCACTCCCCGGGCAGACGTTATTTCAGACACGGGCTATACATCGGCAAGGACTTTTTCAAGTTGTCCGAAAAGGTGGTGAGAAAAAGAAACGAAGCGGCAAAGCATTTCGACTGTCCGTCCTCGACCGGTCACGAGGACAGAGACGTATCGAATTGTCTACTTGGCAGCTAATGATCAAGCGCGGAACGCTTTCCTGAACGCTTTCACGCGCAGGCGCGCAGCGCCTAGCGAGCCCTTCCTACTCCGACCTCCAAAAGTCAGAGGAGAGACGGAAACGCCTGTGAAGTCACGCAAGTGAGCGGTCGCCATGAGGTTCGAGGAAATCTTGGAGGATGTTGGCGGCTTCTCCAACTTCCAGTTCCTGGTTCTGAGCATCTTGTGTCTCCCGCGGGCCATCCTCCCGCTACATTTCTTGCTGCACAACTTTGTGTCGGCAACACCCGCGCACCACTGCGCTGCGGGCCCACCGGGTCCAGACTTTACCCAGAGCTCATGCGGAGTTTACGACCAGCTGGTGAGCGGCAACCTGACCCGGGAGAAGAACGGCACCGGCTTCTGTCCCCACGGCTACGTCTACGACCAATCGCAGTTCAGCTCCACCACCGCCACTGAGGTGAGTCAAAGTGCGCCTGTGCCGCTTTGTTACCGTGGCTTGGGCCGGCCCCCCCTCACCATGCGCCTCCACGGTCCCTCAAAAACCTACGGTTGATGCCAACCTGCTTTGGAAAGACTCGTCGTTCCACCTCTGCTAGTGCTGGTGCACAAGCCGAGACCGGGTCTTCATCAGGCCTTGACCTGAAGTCTTTTTTGATCAAACCCTCAGCAAGTCTTGACGGAGCACAGGGCAGGTCTCAATCGGGTCGTCAAACAGATCGTGAGTCGAGCAGCAGGGGGTGCGGATCGAGTCTTTCATGGTCTTGGTGTGTTCGTGTAGTGGGACCTGGTATGCGAGGACCACAGACTGAATCAGGTGTTGGCGACGTACTTCTTCCTGGGAGTGACCTTGGGAGCCATCCTCTTTGGACATCTCTCTGACAAGTAAGTTGGCAGACGGGAACGTCACCACCAAGCGACCTTTGGCCTTCGTTGACTCCAGTTCAATCAATCAGCCTGAAATCAATCAATAAGCCTGAAATTGAGCAAAGGCGCAAGAAATCTTGCAGCCTTTGCCATTTTTCCACACCTTATGATAATAATAATAATACATTTGATTTCCAAGCGCCTTTCACAACTCTCAAGGTCAGTTTACAGTCACAGGATAATGTTTTTCTGTGGGTGAGCAGCAGCAGCCACATGCGACAGTGTTCACTCAACCCGGAAGTAACTCAAATAACATAGAAAGCTAGCTAGCTAATAGATAGCTAATAATAACAACAATAATCCATTTCATTTATAAGCACATTTCAAAACTCTCAAGGTCACTTTATAGTCAGGATAGGTAGATAGATAGCTATCTATCTATATAGCTAATACATAGCTTGCTACTTCTAGGACTACATAAACATTCAATACGGCGTTACAAAACTTAAGACTCTCTTCTTTTATCAGAAAAAATGGTTAATTCCTCCTATGGGTCTGGAGTTGTATGAGTAACTCAAATAGATGTAAAGCTAGCTAGCTAGCTAATGGATAGCTAATAAATAGATAATAGCCAGACAGCCAACAGCTCGCTAGCCAGCTAGCTAATGGATAGCTAATAGATAGCCAGATAGCCAACAGCGAGCCTGCTAGAGAGCAAAAAGCTAGTTAGATAGCTAATAAATAGCTATAAAATAGCCAACAGCTAGCCAGCCAATAGCCCAAAATCCTATTTTTGGATTAATTATTGATAGCAAAAAATAAATAAATCACAACACAAACCGCTGCTATCTTGATAGACGTATTTGTTTGACGTTAATTTGACAATTAACTCAAGAGTGGCAATAAATAGCCTAAAATATCATTTTTTTGATGAATTGTTGATCGCAAAAAAATAATCAGAAGATGACCGTTCTTCAAAGACGTATCCGGGCGACGGTCCGATAGCGGGACCGCCTCGGGCATCGGTGACCATCACTAAATCAGGCCCCGTGTTGTCGTCTGTCCTTTGAAAAAAATGTGTGAAACTGCGCCGATATGGTCATGTGTGCAGATTTGGCCGCAAGTTGATGTTGGTGGTGTCGTTGGCGAGCACGGCCATGTTGGGCGTGACCTCAGCTTTCGCCAGCTCGTACGCGATGTTCGCCGTGTCGCGTGCGCTGAGCGGCCTGGCGTTGAGCGGCACGTCCATCATCAGCACGGTTCTGGGTGAGCCCCGTTCGCTTCGCCCTTTCCGGACCGGCGCGTTAAGCCGCCGTGTCCGCCAGGCCTCGAGTGGACGGACGTGAAGCATCGCACCTTGACGGGGACGCTCATCAGTTTGTCGTGGAGCGCCGGCAACATGCTGCTGGCCTTGCTGGCCTACGCCTTCCGAGACTGGCGCCACCTGACGTTGGCGGTGACGGCGCCCTGCCTGCTGGCTTTGCTCAGCTGCTGGTAAGTCCGAAGCGCGGCAGCGGCGGGGCCAGCTGGCCTCCCGCCGGCCTTCAGCCTCGTGGCCGCGCAGGTGGCTGCCGGAGTCCGCCCGCTGGCTGCTTGCCAACGGCCGTACCGTTGAGGCCAGCCGATGCCTACTTCGCTGTGCCAGGATGAACGGGAAGGACACCGGCAACCTGCAGCCAGAAGTGGGTGGCAGCACCGCCTGCCGCACTTCCTGTGCTGGATTCGCATTCCCAGAACCTGGACGGTCTTTTGTCGCAGGTTCTGGCGCAGGCGGCGGCATGCGACGCGGCCACCAGAACTCATTCCTACCTGGACCTGCTCCGGACGCCCCAGCTGAGGAAGATAGCCCTGGTGACGGGACTGTGTTGGTTTTCTGTGGCCTTCCTGTACTACGGCATCAGCTTCAGGATCACAGGCTTGGGTGTCAGCATCTATCTGACGCAGTTCATCTACGGCGCCGTGGAAACGCCAGCAAAAATCCTGGCCTACTTTGTCCTGGACTGGATCGGGCGACGCAACGGTCAGGCGGGATTCCTGATCGCCACGGGAGCCCTCGTCGCCATCAACGCGGCCCTCCCGCTCGGTGAGCGCCGGCATCGGATGACGCGAGCGCCATGGGCTGTCGTCGCCACTGCGCCTGACCCCCTTGTGATTTTCAGACCTGTTCGTGCTTCGGACCTGCGTGGCCGTGATGGCCAAGGGCTTCTCCGAGGCGGCCTTCACGACCGCCTTCCTCTACACGGCCGAGCTATTCCCCACCGTTCTTCGGTAAGATGGCGGAGACTCCGCTTGTCTCGTTAGCATGCCGCCCAAAGTCAAACGTTGACTTTCGGGGACCAGGATCTGCGCTTGTCTCGTCAGAATGCCGCCCAAAGTCAAACATTGGCTTTGGCCCAGAGTAGTCGTAGGTCTTGTCGCGGCGTGAACAAAGGCGCTTTCTTTGAACAGGCAGTGTGGAATCGGTTACACTTCCTGTCTTTGTCGCATCGGGAGTGCGGTGGCCCCGATGATCATGCTGCTGGAGGACGTTTGGACCTTCCTGCCGCCGCTCATCTTATCCGCCGCGGGAATACTCAGCGGCGCGCTGGTCTTCCTGCTGCCCGAGACGCGAAACGAGCGCCTGCCCGAGAACGTTCTCGACGTCGAGGAGGGAAGGTAGGTAGCCCAAAAGCAACACAGTGATACCTTGGCTTACGAACTTCTTTTGTTCCCAGACAGAGTGTGTAAGGCGAAAAGTGTGTATCCCAAAAATTCATTTCCCATAGGAAACCATTAAAATCCCCATGAAATATCATTTTCTACTTTCTAATTTCCTAAGCCTTAAAACTACACTAAATATACCTTATTTTATGTATAATAAATGTGCTATAGTATTATAATTAAAGAAATAAACTGTACTGTATAATAAAGTGGTTTTATTGACCTTTGTGATGGTCGTTGATGGGGAATGATCCCTTGTAGGTTTTTTCTCTGCGATCATTTTGCCTAGTTCCTCATCAATTGTGTTCTGTTTAGCTGGGTTGACAGCTTTTTGCATCATTGTACAGATGGCTTGTGCGGGTTATTTGTGGAGCCTGATTGATTGAATATTTTAACCTTGCAGTCTACACTCTGCCTTTGAATGGTAAATAAAGTTGAAACTAGTTCAAATTTCACTATTTTCTTTCCATTTTCTCACACTGTCGTCTGCCTTTAATGTCTGTCTTTAATGTTTAACCCCCTCCACCCCCCTCACTACTGCATTCTTGACCAATCACGTGCGGCTTTAACCGAAGACTGGGGGTGGGGAAGAGAGGACAAAAAAAGTCGGCTGCCATTTTCTTTTTGGCAGAACGGCCTCATTCTCTGTCTGTAAACCCCCCCCCCCCTCACTACTGTGTTCTTGACCAATCACATGCGGCTTTAACCGAAGACTGGGGGTGGGGAAGAGAGGACAAAAACAAGTTGGCTGCCATTTTCTTGTTAGGAGAACGGGCTCGTTCGCAAACAGCACATCACTCATTGTGGCACTCCGTGTGTATCCCAAAAAATAGTTCAGATGCCAAGGTAAAATCTTCATAAATTTAACGTTCGCAAACCGAAAAGTTCGTAAGCCAAGGGGTTTGTAAACCGAGGTTTCACTGTAGTCTCGACGGCGGGTCTTGGCGCCCTTCCGGCGTTCCTAAAGTTAGCGGCGCACTTTGACGGAAGGCATTTTCTTGGTCTTCAGGCACAGGAAGTCGGAGCCTGACGAACCGTCCCGTCGGCTGGAAATGACCAGCGCGCCGCGGGGTTAGCCCGTTGGCGTTCCCGCACCGGCATGGGGGTTAAAGGAGCCAGCGTTTGGATTGGCTCACCTGGATTCCAGTTTGATTTCCCACTTTTGAAAATAAAAGCATGATCTGAAAACAGAAGCAAATTCCAAATCCAAAAAAATGGAGTTCTCCTGCTTCTGTGTAAGCTCTCAATGGTACATGAGTGGTCCAACGATGAGAAGGTTTCTTCAGCCGTCATCTGTACTTCTTTCAAGGTGTCGGACGTTTCGCTTCAAATGTATGTATGTGTATATATATATATATATATATATAAAACAATCCTCGCCTTACCCCTCATGGGTGGTGTCTGTCCCCCTTTTTTTAGCTCGGGTCTTCTACCAGAGGCCAGGAAGCTTGAGGGTTCTGCGCAGTATCCGTGCTGTTCCCAGCACTACGCTTTTCTGGACCGAGATATCCAATGTTGTTCCCGGGATCTGTTGCAACCACTCGTCGAGTTTGGGAGTCACTGCCCCGAGTGCTCCGACCACCACAGGCACGACTGTCACCTTTACCTTCCAGGCCCTCTCCAGCTCCTCTCTGAGCCCTTGGTATTTCTCCATTTTCTCATGTTCCTCCTTTCTGATGTTTCCATCACTCTGGACCGCTACATCCACGACAAGGGCTTTCCTTTGCCCTTTATCTATGACCACGATATCTGGTTGGTTGGCCATTACCATCTTGTCAGTCTGTATCTGGAAGTCCCACAGGATCTTTGCTCGGTCATTCTCTATCACCTTGGGAGGTGTTTCCCATTTTGACCTTGGGGTTTCCAGTCCATACTCTGCACAGATGTTTCGGTAGACTATGCCAGCCACCTGGTTATGGCGCTCCATGTAGGCTTTCACTGCCAGCATCTTACACCCTGCAGTTATGTGTTTGATTGTCTCAGGTGCCTCTTTGCACAACCTACACCTTGGGTCTTGTCTGGTGTGGTATATCCCTGCCTCTATGGCTCTGGTGTTCAGGGCCTGCTCTTGAGCAGCCAGGATGAGTGCCTCTGTGCTGTCCTTTAGGCCAGCCCTCTCTAGCCACTGATAGGACTTCTTGAGATCAGCCACTTCAGTTATGGTTCGGTGGTACATCCCGTGTAGGGGCTTTTCCTCCCATGATTGTCCCTCTTCCAGCACCTCATCCTCTGCTCCCCATTGTCTGAGACATTCTTTGAGTACATCATCCGTTGGAGCCTTCTCACCCACAGAGAGACTTGGTCCTGTGGCTGTGGAGTGGCCTTAGGAGTTTTGAGGGGCGCTTGGAGATTAAATGTATTATTCTTATTATTACTAGCTAACTAGCTATCTGTCTAGCTATCTATTAGCTGTACAGCTGGCTAGCTAGCTAATTGAGTCAGGAAACATATTGGCTATCGAACTAGATATTGACTGTTAGCTATCTATTATCTGGTTAGCTACCTAGCCAGCTATCTATTTGATATCTATTTGTTATCTGACTAGCTGGCTGGCTACCTAGCTATCTATATTTACTTAATATTAGCTAGCTGGCTAGCTATGTATTAGTTATCTGATAGCTAGCGAGCTAACATTCTATCTATTTGAGTTATTCTGCATTGAGCGAACGCTGGCGCGTGTGGCTGTCGCGTGTGGCTGTCGCGTGTGGCTGTCGCTGCTCACCCACAGAAATACTTCATCCTGTGACTGTAAAGTGACCTGAAATGGATTATTATTAGTATTATTATAATGATAAAAAGGAGAGGACACAAAGTACCAGGACACCACCACACCCACACAATTTCCACTTTGTGGTGATGAACTTTGACCTGGTTGGAGCTGCATGGAGCCGCTGTCGTTGGGGTCAAACTTCTTGAAAATTTGCTTTCAAAAGGGACAAAAAACGTTTTCATGATGCGCTTGTCTGATGATTTTTTTCTCGCTAACTAGTGCGGGCTTACTCGCGTGAACTAACGAGCGCAGGCTAACGAACATGGGCTAAAGAGCGCAGGCTAAGGAGCGCGGGCTAATGAGCGCGGGCTAATGAGCGCGGGCTAATGAGCGCGGGCTATCGAACGCGGGCAACGGAGCTGACTAGCGCGGGCTAACTAGCGCGGACTAACTAGCGCGGGCTAACCAGTGCGGGCTAACTCGCGCGGGCTTACTCGCGGGTTAGGGTTTCGATTTAGCATGCAAAATATGGATAGCGCTACTGATAGCGCGGCTCGTGTCGGGCTGACGTCATGGCAACGAGTATGCGCCGATAAAAGTCACTGGCAGGTTCTTGCAGTTGCTCAAGCGTCAGCAAGCAAATGACCACCCGCTTTTTGCAAGATGGCACTTGTATAGTTCGATGCCTGTTTGAGTTTCTGCTCAGATGCGGATTTGCCAACTTGTTTGGGGCGGCACGTTGGCCTGATTTGTGCCAACAGGCAGCCCGATATCCTCGAATGGCCCTTCTTCCAACTTGATAGCGTCGAGACTGGAACCTGTGTTGTTATAATAACAATAATAATAATACATTTCATTTTTAAGCTCCTTTCAAAACTATCAAGGTCACTTAACAGTCACTGTTAGATGTTTGTCTGCGGGTGAGCAGCGGCAGCCACACACGCCAGCGTTCACTCAACCCAGAATAACTCAAATAGATAGAAAATTAGCTAGCTAACTAATAGATAACTAATAGATAGCTAAAAGATGAATAGATAGATAGATAGCCAGATAGCTAATACACAGCAAATATATAGCTAATAGATAGCTAGCTAGTTAGCCAGCTCATTAGCTAGCTAGATAGCCAGTTAGATAGCTAATAGAGAGCAAATAGCCAATAGATAGCTAGCTAGTTAGTCAACTGGGTAGCTAGCAAGATAGCCACCTCGATAGCCAACCAGCCAGACCACTAATAGAAAACAAATAGATAGCTAGCTAGGTAGACAATGGTGGACAAGAGAGCATTGACGGACGACAACCTTCCCGGGTAACTAAAATAAATACAAAGCTAGCTAGCTAATACATAGCTAAAAGATAGCTAATAAAGAGCTAGCCAGGCAGCTAGTTAGATAGCCAGACCGCTAATGGGTAGCTACCGATATATCTAGTGAGATAGCAACCCAGCAAGCCAGATAGCTAATAGATAGCAAATAGCTAGCTAGATAGCCAGACAGCTAATGGTTAGCTAGCAAAATAGCTAGTAAGATAGCGACCCTCAATGATTACGGGAACTGCAACTGCAGAGCAATATCCCAATAAACCCCATGCGTATATTCTTTATCCTCAGGCCAAAAGGGTCAATAACGTCTCTTTTTTGTGGGGTTACTTTATGTTGCACTTTTTGGGGAGGAGCAAACTCCACACACCGGCGACCTGTGCACTGTGAAGCCGGTGTGCTAACCACTCGACTACCGGGCCGCCCGACTTTATTGTATAGTACAGTTTATTTCTTTAATCATAATACTATAGCACATTTATTATACATAAAATAAGGTATATTTTGTGTAGTTTTAAGGCTTAGAAAATTAGAAAGTCGAAAATTATGTTTTATGTGGACCTGGGAACGCATTATTCTCATTTTAATGGTTTCCTATGGAAAATTATTTTTGGGATACACACTTCGCCTTACACACTCTGTCTCGGAACCAATTAAGTTCGTAAGCCAAGGTCCCACTGTATATATATATATATATCCCTATTGATGAGAAGGTTTCTTCAGCCGTCATCTGTACAAAAGTGAAGGTTTCGGACGTTTCGCCTCCTATCCAAGAGGCTTCGTCAGCGAACTAAAGTCTGACTGGTCGTATCGGCCCCATTTATATATCCCTAATGTCCAGACATGGTGGCGCCGGACACAGCTATGATAGGTCCCTACTCTCAGGTTGGGGGGGCAGAGGACCCCTCCCTGTGGCCCCACTGATTGTTCCTACATTCCTGACTAACGACTGGCCTATTACCCCCACTCCCCCCGGTATCACCTCATCCGCATAACGACCCTCATCAGCATTGCGAAAGTTGCCTAACCTGTTTTGCCCCACCAGACCGGTTTAATGAAGGATTTTGTTGTTTTTTTTGTTGTTGTGCTATGGGCTCACCAGTTTCACCCATAGTGGCTAATCTTTACATGGAAGAGATGGAGAAACAGGCCCTCACATCCTTCCCGGGGACAAAACCTAGACACTGGTTTAGATATGTGGACGATACTTTTGTCATAATTAAGAAACAAGAAATTCAATCCTTCACAGATCACCTCAACTCGGTAGACATCAACATTAAATTTACTCGTGAGGACATTCAAGAGAACCAACTCGCCTTCTTGGATTGTAAAGTAATTATAGAAGAGGACAGAGCGCTAAAAACAGAAGTCTTTAGGAAAGCTACGCACACTGACCAATACTTACTTGTTGACTCTAACCACCCTTTACAACATAAACTAGGAGTTATCAGAACCCTCCAGCATAGGGCTAAACTAATACCAACACGCATTGAAGGTAGAGAAAAGGAGTCAAAACATATCAGGAGAGCACTCACTAACTGTGGGTACCCTCAGTGGTCATTCAACAAATGTCAGAAAGAAAGAATAGCGAACGAAACCAATAATTCTCAAGATTCAAAAAGGAGAGGAGTAGCAGTACCGTACATTGCAGGAGTTTCTGAAAAATTACAAAGAGTCCTTTGGCAACATAAAATTCCTACTTATTTCAAACCGATAAACACATTAAGGCAAAAATTAGTGCATCCAAAAGATAGGCTACCAAATGAAAAACAAAGTAATGTAGTTTATTCCATACATTGTAAGAATGAAAATTGTAAAGAGCAGTACATTGGGGAGACTCAACAAATTCTCAAAAAAAGACTTTATCAACATCGCAGGGATAATACTAGTGGGCCTCAAGCGGCAGTACATATGCACCTAAAAGCTAGCAACCACTCATTTGACGACAATGAGGTTAAAATCTTAGCGAAAGAACATAGATGGTTTGAAAGGGGGGTAAAAGAAGCGATTTTTATAAACAACAAAATCCTTCATTAAACCGGTCTGGTGGGGTGAGGTTCAATTTGGATCGTTCATACAATAGCCTGCTTAGGCAAAACAGGTTAGGCAACTTTCGCAATGCTGATGAGGGTCGTTATGCTGATGAGGTGATACCGGGGGGAGTGGGGGTAATAGGCCAGTCGTTAGTCAGGAATGTAGGAACAATCAGTGGGGCCACAGGGAGGGGTCCTCTGCCCCCCCAACCTGAGAGTAGGGACCTATCATAGCTGTGTCCGGCGCCACCATGTCTGGACATTAGGGATATATAAATGGGGCCGATACGACCAGTCAGACTTTAGTTCGCTGACGAAGCCTCTTGGATAGGAGGCGAAACGTCCGAAACCTTCACATTTGTACAGATGACGGCTGAAGAAACCTTCTCATCGATGGACCACTCCTGTACGACTGAGAGCTTACACAGACATATATCCCTATTGTCCAGAGGTGGCGCTGCCAGACCTCTGCTATGATATGTCCCTGGTCTAAGGCTGGGGGGAGCAGAGGACCATTTCCTGAGGCTACACTGATTACTTCTATTGTCCTGATGACAATGTCCTGATTGTCCTGATGATAATAATAATAATCCATTTGATTTCTAAGCGCCTTTCAAAACTCTCAAGGTCACTTTACAGTCACAGGATATTTTTTTTTTCTGTGGGTGAGCAGCAGTAGCCACACGTGCCAGCGTTCACTCAACCTGGAAGTAACTCAAATAGATTGAAAGCTAGCCAATTGATAGCCAACAGATACCTAGCTAGATAGCCAGACAGCTAGCTAGTGAATAGCTAGCTAGATAGCTAGCTAGCCAGCCAGATATCTTGCTAGCCAGCCAGAGCTAATAGATAGCAAATAGCTAGCAAATGATAATAATCAGGCTACAAGATTAATGTTGAAAGCATACACCAGGTTTTAGCATCCATTGATGAAAGAGATTGTCTCACATCTCCTGTCCTACGTAAATCCGCTTCAATTCCAAGCTGCGACAGTTCCACATACGCATCAGTGCTTTGCGCTGACTCTTACATGAGAAGCGAAACGTCCGACACCTTGAAAGAAGTCCAAATGACGGCTGAAGAAACCTTCTCATCGTTTGTGTGCAGATGTTTAGAAATTCCAGGAGTGGGACCTAAAAGGTCCTCTACCTTCGTCTCAAACGTACGAGCGCTATGTGTTACTTGATGTTGGTGAACTGGTATGGCTTTGAAAAAAAGTCCCAAGCGCCGGACAGAAGCAGGCGCTTCATATTGGGATCTCCGACTTTGGAGAAGGTCGGCAAAGGTCATACGGCGAAGGTCATACGGCTTCATAGCATGAGCTGCCATGGCAGAGCCGGCCGACGTCTTTGCTCGTTTGCTTCCTTGTTTGGTGCCGCTTGGCGATAAGCCTTCTTGCTGGGAAGCCATCTTTAGAACTTTATCTCCTCCCTTGAGTGGGCTTATCAAGCCCGTCCCCGTTCCATCCTGGTCCCCGGCCGTTGCCGCCGTGACGCAAACAACACGTCCGCATTGTGTTCACTGACCTCAGTTGTGTTTTCCAAATTTCCTCAGACGGCGGAAAGGCTTTGGATTCTGATTCTGTCCTTTGGATTTCCGATTCTGTCCTCTGGATTCCCATTCTGTCCTCTGGGTTCCCATTCTGTCCTCTGGATTCCCATTCTGTCCTCTGGAAGTGACAAACCTGGGTGGGAGTTCTTTAGTGAGTCCACCACGTCGGCCCAATTGACTGCGACAGTCTCCGTCGGCTTCACGTCGGCTTCACGTCGGCTTCACGTCGAAGTCACGTCGGATTGTGAAAAGAGCTTTTGAACATTTTCCATCACAAATCTTGAAAGGTTGGCAGGGTAAGTTTGACACAAATCAATCAATACAAAGATAAGAATAATAATCATTATTATTATCATTTGCTAGCTATTTGCTATCTATTAGATCTAGCTAGGTACCTGTTGGCTAACAATTGGCTATCTAGCTAACTTTCTATCTATTTGAGTTACTTCTGGGTTGAGTGAACACTGGCGCGTGTGGCTGCCGCTGCTCACCCACAGAAAAACTTTCTTCTGTGACTGTATTTTGAAAGGCGCTTATAAATCAAATGTATTATTATTATTATTGTATTTCATGGAAACAGAGAGATAACACGCCGGTAAATGGCAAGATGGTCAAACTTTGCGGTCTCTTCAACCTTTCTTTTGTTTTTGCATTACTACACTACGTCACTTTACATACGACACTACGTCACTTTATATACGACACTACCTCACTTTACATGTGACACTACGTCACTTTACATTCAGAAATGACATGTATTGTCTGTTGTCAATTGTCTGTCTTTTTTTGCCACATTTTAAGTGCCTTGCACGCTGGGTCCAAGAGGACATTAATTTCATCTGTGCTGTATGTCATGCATATTGTCACATCCTCGTCGTCGCCAGGAGCGAGCTCCTCCCCTCCTGACTCTTCCTTCTCTGCTCCTTGAGCGGGCCCCTCCCCTCCCGGCTCACCTGACTCACGCACCTGTTCCCCATTTCCTTGATTGTGCCTTCTGGCTATAAAAGCCTCACTTACCGTTCTGTCGTTGTCTGTGTATTCCTGGAAGTCCCCCTTCCGCACGCAGGTCTGTTTGCCGTTGCCCTCCTTCCTTGTTCTTGACTTTCTGTTATGTTTGATGTGCCTCAGTAAAGACTGTTTATTGGAATCACTGTCTCCACCGTGTATTTCGGATCCGATCCTTACTACCTTCCGTCGTCCCTCGAGTCTTGTCACCACTCCTCGAGCGGACGTGACATAATACACCGACCGACTATGGATCTCGCCGGTGGAGACAAATTCGTATCTGCCGTAGCTCATCAGGCGGAGCGGCGCGTTCAAGCCAGCTGGCGCAAGCGATCGCGGAGAACCGTCACATCGCGTCCTCGCTGGCTCAACGCCTACAGGAGGTTGACACACGACTCACTACCCTGACGCCCCCCCCCCCCCCACCCCCGTGAGTAGTCGCAAGCCCTCACTGCCCCACCCCTCACGCTACGAAGGCAAACCCGGGCGCTGTGCTCAATTCTTGATGCAGTGCTCGTTGGTTTTTGAACAACAACCCTCCGCCTTCGTTAGCGATGAGGCTAAAGTGGGATTCATCACCAGCCTGCTCACGGGCCTGGCCGAGTCATGGGTATTGACCGTCCGGGAGTCCCGGCCCGGACTTTGCAGTTCCTACCCGGACTTTGTGCTCGAGCTTCGCCAAGTGTTCCACCACTCGGTCACAGAGTGCGAGGCCGAGGGACTCCTTCTCGACTGTGTGCAAGGGACGCGTTCGGCCGCTGAGTACTCCATCGACTTCCGCATCCAGGCTGCCCGGAGCGGCTACAACGATGGAGCGCTGAGAGGAGTGTTTTGTCGCGGACTGAGCGCCGCTCTCAAGGACGAGCTGACCACCCGCGACGCGGGCACCTCCCTCAACGAAATGATCGACGTAGTCCTCTGCCTAGACCATCGCCTCCGGGAGCGGCAGCGGGAGCAAGGTACCCAGCGGTCCGGCGAACCCGGACACGAGCAGCGGACGACCACACCCGACGGCGACGAGCAGGCACGACGCTAGGAGGAGTTCCCCGAGCCGCTGCAGGTGGGCAGCGGGGGTGATCGAGCCAACCCCGGGGGTCGCCGCACCCAAGGACCCCCGCCCAAGACCTCCAGCACCCGCAAGTCCCCAGCCAGACGCCGGCCATCGGAGGCATCGAGGACGGCGCCCGTCACGCGATTGGAGTTGGACGGCAAATTATTCGGCCCGTCCAACTCCCAAGCTATACGGGTGCTAGTGGACTCGGGGGGCAGATGGCTGCTTCATCGACCCTCAACTGGCCGAATCATTGGGCTGCGACTTCGAGATTCTCCAGACCCCCAAGGAGATTCTCGACCTTGATGGTTGACTTCTGGCCAAGGTTACCCGTATCACCGCACCACTTAAACTCAGGTTACCGGGTAACCATGTTGAACACCTCCAATTCCTTGTAATGTCCTCCCGCAACGTGCCACTCATACTAGACCTCCCTTGGCTCAGCACCCACGACCCTTCCATCTCTTGGGAGGGTCCCACCATACAGGGTGGGAGCCCCTACTGCTATGCCCATTGCCTACGGTCGGCCACGGCAGGGCGAGACCCCTCCCGCGGTGGCCCGCCCAAAGAGATTTGTCTCGATGGCGTGCCACGTTGTTACCATGACCTGCGGGAGGTGTTCAGCAGGGACAACGCGCAATCCCTGCCGCCTCACCGACCGTATGTCTGCGCGATTGAACTGCAGCCAGGGGCCCCACTACCGGATTCCAGACTCTACCACATTTTACACCCAGAACAAGAAGCCCTGGGCACCTACATAGAATCTTCCCTTGCGGCGGGACATATTCGACCTTCGCGTTCCCCGCTCGGTGCAGGGTTCTTCTTTATCGAAAAGAAAGACAGATCCCTGCGTCCGTGTGTCGACTATCGGGGTCTGAACGACATCACCGTCCGCAACAAATACCCTCTCCCCCTCATGGATTCAGCCTTCGCGCCTCTTCAATCGGCGACAATTTTTACCAAATTGGATTTACGAAGTGCTTATCATCTGGTCCGCATCAGAGAGGGGGAGAAGTGGAAAACCGCATTCAAAACGCCCTTGGGGCATTTTGAGTACCTGGTGATGCCGTTCGGACTCACAAACGCGTCCGCCGTATTCCAAAACCTCATTAACGATGTGCTCAGAGACTTTCTCAACGTCTTTGTATTTGTTTACTTAGATGACATCCTCATTTTCTCCAAATCTACAGAAGAACACCGGCAGCACGTCCGACGGGTCCTGGCGCGGCTCCTGCAAAACCGGCTCTACGTTAAGCCAGAGAAGTGTGAGTTCCACGTCCGCTCTCTGTCTTTTCTAGGGTTCGTCATGGAGCAGGGGCAGCTCCGGGCCGATCCCACCAAAGCGGTGGTGGAATGGCCAACTCCGAAGACGCGCAAACAACTCCAGCGATTCTTGGGGTTTGCCAATTTCTACCGCCGCTTTATCCGCGGTTATAGTCAGAAGGCACTCCCCCTCACTAACGTCACATCCCCCAAGGTCCCATTCAGGTGGACACCCGACGCAGAGGCGGCGTTCGACCGCCTTTGTCAAGCCTTCTCCAACCCTCCGGTCTTGCGTCACCCTGACCCCGCCCTCGCGGTCGAGGTCGACGCATCTGAGTCCGGTGTGGGGGCTGTCCTATCACAGCGCTCTTCTCCCGCCGGCTCAGCCCCGCAGAGGCCAACTATGACGTGGGGAACCGAGAACTGCTGGCGGTCATTCTGGCGCTACAGGAATGGAGACACTGGCTTGAGGGGGCCAAACACCCATTCACTGTATTCACAGACCACAAAAACCTGGCCGCCATTTGGTCCGCCAAGAGACTCAACTCGCGGCAGGCCCGATGGGCGCTGTTCCTCACACGATTCAACTTTACTCTCACCTAGTGCCCAGGGTCGCAGAACACCAAGCCTGACGCCCTATCTCTCATCCACGAGGCGGCAGAGAAGGAGGAGGTTATCGCCAACATCCTGCCGGTGCGACACATCCTGAGCACCCTGCGGTGGGAGGTTGAGAGGAAAGTCCAGGAGGCTCTGGGGGGTAACCCTAGCCCCAAGGGTTGCCCGGTGGATCGCCTGTTCATCCCCCCCGCCCTACGCATGGAGGTGCTACTCTCGGGACACACCTCCAGGGTCGCCTGTCACCCGGGGGTCAACAGGACGATCCAGCTCATCGCCCAGCGGTTCTGGTGGCCGGAATACAGGAAGGACGTCACGGAATTCGTGAAGGCGTGTCCCGCCTGTGCGCGTGGGAAGGCCTCCCAACAACCCCCGGCGGGACTCCTCCAGCCGCTACCGGTTCCCTCACGACCCTGATCCCACATCTCCATCGACTTTGTGACAGGTCTCCCCCCGTCCCGGCTGTCCACGAGGGACCTCCGGTTGGCCGGGACCTCGGCCAAACTGGGGCCACGGTTCACTGGTCCCTTCCCCATCGAGGCCATCCTCAGCCCGGTCTCAGTGAAGCTCCGCCTGCCGCCCACCATGAAGATCCACCCGGTCTTCCACGTCTCCCTCCTCAAGCGAGTAGAGACCAGCACTCTAGCTCCCACAGTCGCCCATTCCCCCCCCCCCCCCCCCCCCCGGATGTTGGACGACGGCCCTGTCTACACCGTGCGGCGGGAGATACTGGACTCGAGGCGCATGGGCAGGGGAGTACAGTATCTGGTCGATTGGGAGGGCTATGGGCCCGAAGAACGTCAGTGGGTCCCCCGTTCCTGGATCCTCGACCCATCTCTCACCCGGGCATTCCATGTGGCTCACCCTTCCAAACCGGGTGGGCCGCCAAGAGACGTCCATTGAGGAGGGGCACTGTCACATCCTCGTCCCCTTCTGTCTCTTCCTCCTCTGCTCCTTGAGCGGGCCCCTCCCCTCCCGGGTCACCTAACTCACGCACCTGTTCCCCATTTCCTTGATTGTGCCTTCTGGCTATAAAAGCCTCACTTACTGTTCTGTCGTTGTCGGTGTATTCCTGGAAGTCCCCCGTCACCCTTCCGCACGCAGGTCTGTTTGCCGTTGCCCTCCTTCCTTGTTCTTGACTTTCTGTTATGTTTGATGTGCCTCAGTTAAGACTCTTTACTGGAATCACTGTCCACCGTGTATTTCGGATCCCATCCTTACTACCTTCCGTCGTCCCTCGAGTATTGTCACCACTCCTCGAGTGGACGTGACACATATTAGCACATTGACAATAAAGCTGACTTTGACTTTGACACACACGTCTTGTCTTTGTATCTGGCAGGTTAGCGGAGGAGCTAGGAGCTCTGGAAATGTATGGAATCATGACGTCATCATGGTCTCTTGCTTCCTTGGCCCTGGTCTTGGCTGAAGTTGGGAGTTGCGCTGCCGCCACCCGCAACGACACGATGCACAATGACACCAAGTGCAGCGGCAGCACCCAGTGCAAGGACGGCGTCATTTTGCCGCCTTGGCGACCGCAGGACCCTGGTCTTCCGGACCGCGTAGCCAGGGCCTCCATCTATTTTGTGGGGTTAGCGTACATGTTCCTGGGCGTGTCCATCATCGCCGAGCGCTTTATGGAGTCCATCGAGGTCATCACCTCTCAAGAGCGACAGATCACCGTCAGAAAAGCCAACGGAGAAAAGTTCACCACCACTGTGAGGATCTGGAACGAGACTGTCTCCAACCTGACCCTCATGGCGCTGGGTTCGTCGGCTCCGGAAATTCTGCTTTCTGTGGTTGAGATTTGCGGTCACAACTTTGATGCCGGGGAGTTGGGGCCCAATACCATTGTGGGAAGCGCCGCCTTCAACATGTTTGTGATTATTGGCATTTGCGTCTACGTCATCCCCGACGGAGAGAGCCGCAGGGTCAAGCACCTCCGAGTGTTTTTCGTCACGGCCGCCTGGAGCGTCTTTGCCTACACGTGGCTCTACCTCATCCTGGCCTACTTCTCGCCGGGGGTGGTGGAGATTTGGGAGGGGCTACTGACGCTCTCCTTCTTTCCCATTTGCGTCAGCCTTGCGTACGTTGCCGACCGCCGCCTCCTGTTCTACAAGTACGTATACAAGCGCTATCGAGCTGGGAAGCGCAAAGGCGTGATCGTGGAGACGGAGGGTGAGCCCGAGCTTCCCCACAAAGCGGACCTCAAAAACATTGCATCCCGTGCCTGGGTCCCGTACGACGCCGAGGTGGGATCTGAGGTGCCAGCTCACGAGGGCCAGGCGGGCACATCCAAGCGTTTCCAACTCAAACATCCGGTTGAGGAGACAGAGCAGTTCGTGGAGCTCGCCGTCTGCCACGGCTCAACACCGCCAGAGAAGAGTTCTGCGTTCCGTCGCTGCCATGCCACGCCGGCCCTGACGGGCAGCGGCCAAATCTCGCAGAAGGAGTCGGCGGCCAACCCTGATGAGAGGGTCACTCAGGACGACTTCATCTCCCAGATGTCAGAAAACGGCCAGTCCACTCGGGTGTTCTTCCAACCGGCCACTTACCAGTGCTTGGAGAACTGCGGCAGCATTTCCCTGAACGTGCGCCGAGACGGAGATCTGAGTTCAACTGTCGCAGTTGACTTTCAGACTCAAGACGGGACTGCCAAAGCCGGTTTGGATTTCTGCTTTTCAGAGGGAACGTTGGTGTTTGGAGCTGGCGAGACGCAGAAGGAAATCCGGGTCAACATTGTCGACGACGACATCTTTGAAGAAGAAGAGCATTTCCTGGTCCACTTGAGCGGCATGAGGGTCGTTTCCGGCCGCGGGGGTGTCGAAGCGGTGGACGGGGACAATTCCACGGGTCTGGCTTTGCCTCGCACGGCCACGGTCACCATCTTTGATGACGACCATGCGGGTGTCTTCACCTTCGAGGAGCCCACAGTGACCGTGAGCGAGAGCATAGGCGTGATGGAAATTAGGGTCGTCCGGACCTCCGGGTCCCGCGGAGCGGTTGCCGTGCCGTACCGAACTATTGAGGGGACCGCCAAAGGCGGCGGGGAAGACTTTGAGGATACTCATGGCGTCCTGGAGTTTGACAACGATGAAATCTGGTGAGTGTGAATCGCGTGCGATTGTGCGCAAAGCCAGAACCGAGAGTCCCCATTTTGAGCTTGGATTTGAGAACCAATCCCCCTCCATTGAATTTTTCTTGTGATGATCATCACCATCGTCATTGCGCCTCTTCTTTGCATTTCAGCAAAACACTTCGTATCAACATCGTGGACGACGAAACGTACGAGAAGAACAAAAGGTTTTGGGTGGAGATGGATGAGCCGCGACTGCTGGAGATGAGCCACAAGAAAGGTGGCAGTGTGGCCTTGCTCGTCCATTTCACAGCTCTGCTAACCTCGCTAACCTCTCTCAGGCAGTCAAATATCATGCAACCTACCCTCAACTCTCAATGTTCTGCTTAGACCAGGGGTGTCAAACTCTGGTCCTCAAGGGCCACCGTCCTACATGTTTCCCAAGTCTCCCTGTTGCAATCCACCTGATTCAAGGGAACGGGCTCATGTCAGACTTCCGCAGAGCCTGCTGATGATCTGATCTTTAGAATCAGGTGTGTCCATTCAACCCGTTCCCTTGAATCAGGTGCGTCGCAACAGGGAGACTTGGGAAACATGTAGGACAGCGGCCCTCGAGGACCGGATTCTGAAACCCATGGTCGAGTCAGTCCAGTCGAGCCTTATCTCCGCTACCTTCTCATAGTTTGCTCTTTTTGGGGGTTAGGGTTAAGGTTTAATGGTTAGGGTTTAGGGCAGGGAGGTCAAACTCTGGTCCTCGAGGGCCGCCGTCCTACATGTTTTCTAATTCTCCCTGTTGAAACACACCTGATTCAAAGGAAGAGGCTCATGTCAGACTTCCGCAGAGCTGCTGATGATCTGATCATTAGAATCAGGTGTCTCAATTGAGCCTGTTCCCTTGAATCAGGGTTGTCACAACAAACAGTCTTGGGAAAAATGTAGGACGACGGCCCTCAAGGACCGGATTTTGACACCCCTGTTTTAGACACTCTGGTCTGGTCAGAATCAACCCGAAAGGTGTTGGATCGACTCAGTGTCTGGACTCTGCGCTTGCTGATGATCTGATCATTAGAATCAGGTGTGTCCATTGAGCTTGTTCCCTTGAATCAGGTGCGTTTCAACAGGGAGACTTGCAAAACATGAAGGACGGCGGCCCTCGAGGACCAGAGTTTGACACCACTGACTTAGACTGTGCTTTGGGTGCAAATGAAAGCCTTGCTATTTATGACCTGGGACAGCCTGCTCTATTGAGGAGCCAAAACGTCTGTCAAGAGCGAGCAGTATGTTTGCCATCCAGTTCCTGTTACGACCCGCATGAGTGATCATCTCCACAAGCATGTCGACCGCAAGGGTGCTTGGGGTCTGCTTTGTGCTTTTGTCGAATGGGATTTCATCTTATGTCAAAGTATTTAATTCGTCCCCACTGTACTCCAGACATTCACGTCCCTTAATGAACAGTTGGACTACTTTGAAGGCGTCGACCGGCGCGACTTACAACCACCCGTAGGTACAACCACGACCGCCAGGCCCTATTTTAAAATTTTTAATTCTACGCAACGTGCTAGCAGGCCGGCAACGCGTACGACAATTTTGGCCAGCCAGCATCTCACTCTCGTACAGCAATCGACCGTGTGATGGCACAGGAGGGGGGAGTGTCCACGACGCCATGACCAGAGCCGAGTTAGGTGGGCGTCGGTCGTTGGGCGCGGCCCAGCCAGGACATTTAGCACCGAGTCTGTATTCAACATTTTGAATGGATTTCGACTTCAGACCATTTTGACTGACGACTGTTTGGTCGGAACGGAACTGGGTCGTAAGTCGAATGTTACCTGTATTTTATTTCTCGGTCCGTAAGAACACCTTGAATTTTGTACTGATACCGATCATTCATCAGTAGCTCAGCATACTACTACTACTACTACTACTAATAATAATAATAATAATAATGACAATAATACGTCTGTGTAAGCTCTCAGTCGTACAGGAGTGGTCCATCAATGAAAATGTTTCTTCAGCCGTTATCTGTACTTCTTTGAAGGTGTCGGACGTTTTGCTTCTTATCCAAGAAACTTCGTCAGCAAACTAAATTCTAAAGTTTTTTTTTTCTTGAAGAAGTTGTCGGCCACCCAGGCCGAGACGAAAGTTGTACGCCCGACGTAAAAGTTGTACGCCCCAGGCAGACGCTATTTCCAACACTGCTATTAGCTGTCTAGCTGGCTCGCTAGCTATCTAGCTAGCTATCGTTTAACTAAATATATAATAATAATAATAAAAAATAATCTAATAAAATAAATTTTATTTATAAGCGCCTTTCAAAACTCTCAAGAACACTTTACAGTCACAGGATATTTTTTCTGCGGGTGAGCAGCAGCAGCCACACACGGCCACACAGCACTTTCTGTACCCTCTTTTGCTAGCTAGCTAGCAAGCTAGCTATTACTCTTTGTATTCAGCTAGCTGGCTAATCCTTTACATCACAGGTGTCCAAGTTGAGGCCCCGGGGCCAAATCTGGCCCACATCATTTTATTCGGCCCACGAAAGTAAATTACGCATGTCAATTCAACAAATTACGCAAGCCATGCTCATCGATCAAGCAGCTAGCAAGCTAAATTCGAGCGAGATAGCGAGCAAGCTAGCTAGCATTCTTTGTATTTAGCTAGCTATCTAATCCCTTACGTCACATGTGTCAAAGGGCCCACCTCATCATTTTATTCGGCCCACAAAAGCAAATAAAGTGAGTTACGAACTATCTAGCTCGCGAATGTAGCTTGCAAGCTAGTAAAGTGCCAAGTGCTGAGCATGATTTAGTCTGAGATATTGTCAAATATTTCGGAAGCGTCCCACACCCCACCGCAAAGAAAAAATACACAATACTCAAATATTTGGTCTCTTCTTAGCCGACTTTTATAATAATAATGATAATCCATTTGATTTATAAGCGCCTTTCAAAACTCTCAACATCACTTTACAGTCACAGGTATAAGTTTTTCTGTGTGTGAGCAGCGGCAGCCACACGTGCAGGTGTTCACTCAACACGGAATAACTCAAATACTTAGAAAGTTAGCTAGCTAATAGATAGCTAATAGCTAGCTAGCAACAGCTGAAGCTGTAACAACGCTAACATGGACAAAAGGCAAATGCTGCCCCCTCGCGCAAGGGAAAAAACATTGCCAGAGGTCTGACCAGCGCTTTATCGGCACCCGAGCATGGAAAAAAAACCCGAACTGTAATAATAATAAAAAAAACAAAATAAATAAAATAAAACTGATTCTTACAAAAGTCATTTTTAGATTTCGGGACAGGTTTAAGCAAGTATCACGGAAGTTGACAGATTATTTTTTTTTTTCACAGGCCGAATCAAGTGACGTGGCGGGCCACATCTGGCCCCCGAGCGTCGAATTTAACACCTATGGTATAAACTTTAAATTTGGCATTAATGTGGCCAATTAATGGTTTGAGAGACTGGATATCAAAATATGATATATTTGAGTTGTATAAAACATTCAAAGTGCCATAGACAGATAAAAGCGTTAAATACGTTGCAAATATACTTCTGAGATGACAGCGTTGTATTTGTCGCATTGACTGACTTTGGTTTGGTTGATGCGTCTAAATCTTGCTGGGTGGGTTCAATTTTTGTTGATGCTTGTTTTCTTTCCTGTTTTGTGCATTCATGTCATCACAGCTGTTCTACTTCAAGAAGTTGGTAAGACACAGTTCATGCTCTGTTAACTTTCCCAGTTTTTAATCGTTTTGGCTTTCATGGATTTATTCAAAGCTCTCAGAAAGAATGAAGCTGACGTGTACTTTCATGTCTTTTTCCTTTGAGATGGATTCTTGCTGACAGGCGGGTCAAAGAAGACATATTGGAAGGATGTCACGTTAGCTGGTGAGTCATAAAGCGCTTTGCTTTGACAGACAAACAACTATGTTTGGTAATTTTCTCTGTGCGTGCATAGAAATAGTATCGATATAACCGGGACTATCGATATATCCGATATCGATATAACGAGACTTTACTGTAATAATAATAATAATAATAATAATAATAATCCATTTCATTTCTGAGCGCCTTTCAAAACTCTCAAGGTCACTTTACAGTCACAGGATAAGTTTTTCTGCGGGTGTGCAGCGGCAGCTGCACGCGCCAACGTTCACTCGCCCCGGAATAATTCAAAAAGATAGCTAACTATCTAGCTAAATGAATGCTAGATAGCTAGCTAATAGATAGCTAATATGTTACCTAACTCAATATAGCTAGCTAGCTAGCTACATTGCTAATAGCTAGCTAATAGACAGATTGCTAGTTAGATAGCTAATATGTTTCCTGACCGGTCCAGGTGTAAATAGCTGAAGAGTGGCTAACGTGCCCAGATGAAATGGCTCATGTCAATCACAAGAGCCGTCTGTTGCCATAGTATTGCAATCGAGCGTCGGACAGGCTGAAAAGAACGCCATTGGACCAAACAGAATAATAATAATATGTAATAATAATAATAATAATAATAATAATAATAATAATAATAATACGCTTTTCTGTGGGTGAGCACCGGCAGCCACACGCGCCAGCGATCAGTCAACCCAGAATAACTCAGATAGAAAGCTAGCCAGCTAGCTAATAGCTAATAATAATAATAATAATAATAATAATAATAATAAATCAATAATAATAATAATACGTCTGTGTAAGCTCTCAGTCGTACAGGAGTGATCCATCAATGAAAAGGTTTCTTCAGCCGTTATCTGTACTTCTTTGAAGGTGTCGGACGTTTCGCTTCTTATCCAAGAAACTTCGTCAGCAAACTAAATTCTAAAGTGTTTTTTTTTTCTTGAAGAAGTTTTGAAAGTTGTACGCCCGACGTAAAAGTTGTACGCCCCAGGCAGACGGTATTTCAAACACTGCTATTAGCTGTCTAGCTGGCTCGCTAGCTATCTAGCTAGCTATCGTTTAACTGGCTAGCTATATAGCTGGCTAGGTAGCTATCTATTAGCGACTGTATCCTGTGACTGTAAAGTGACCTTGAGAGTTTTGAAAGGTGCTTATAAATGAAATGTATTATTATTATTATTATTGTTGTTGTTGTTGTTATTACAATTATTATTATTATTATTATTATTATTACTGTATCTATTAGCTTGCTAGCTAGCTTTCTATCTATTTGAGTTACTTCCGGGATGAGTGAACACTGGGGCGTGTGCTGCCGCTGCTCATCCACAGAAAAACGTATCATGTGACTGTAAAGTGACCATGAGAGTTTTGAAAGGTGCTTATAAATACAATGTATTATTATTACAGTAAAGTCTCGTTATATCGATATCGGATATATCGATAGTCCCGGTTATATCGATACTATTTCTATGCACGCACGGAGAAAATTACATGCAAACAGGGTCGGATATATCGATAGTCCCGGTTATATCGATATTTTTTCGGACTCCCTTGAATATCGATATAACGAGACTTTACTGTATTATTATTATTATTATTATTATTATTATTATTATGATGATAAATGTGTGTCTTTCAGAGGGAAGTGAGGAGTTTGGGACAAAAGAGGAAGATGAGCGGCGTATCGCACGCAACGGTCGACCAATCTTGGGCCAACACGTCAAACTGGAAGTTGTCATTGAGGAGTCATACGAGTTTAAGGTGTTTCTTTCATATCATAGTATCATGTCCAGAAACAAAAGGACAGAGGTTGCTCCTCTCCAGCTCATGTTGTAGATTTTATTTCGTCACAGAATGCAGTGGACAAGGTTCTGAAGAAGACCAGACTGGCCGTGCTAGTCGGAACGACATCGTGGAGAGAACAATTTGTGGAAGCCATCACAATTAGCCCGGGTAAATAATTCTATGTAGACATGTTAGAGATGTTCGTTCGGACACTGTGGACAAAGGCTCGAACACAGGAAAATTGTCTTTTACTGCTGGCAGGGGATGCAGTGATTCATGACAGACGCCGAAATTCTGCAGCCCTCTACCAAGCTATTTATCCTGTGACGAAGGAGTTTCCCAAGTCCTAAATTCTGTCCAAGGCCAGATCTCCTAGATGAAGATGACAGTTTAACAGGCTGTGTCTGTTTAACTCAGATTGACTGTGGCCATCTGCTCCTTGACCGTGGGCCTATTGTTCGGCGGCCAGCTGAGCATGGGACTTTTAAATATGATAATTTCTTATTCTCCATCAAGACTCTAAGCGGTAAACGGACCGTCACATGCATAGGGCCATTTCCACCTCAGGTACTAAATGGACTTCAGGCTGTGACCTCATTCACTTGCTGCTAACACAGCACCAGGAGCAAGTATGTCTTTGGTATCTTGCTCAAGTACAATTGCTCGTGGTTGTGATGGCCAAGGACCAAACCATCAACATTTGTGTTGGGAAACAACTCCACTGAGCCATGCCTCCTCTTTAAAGGACACCCGACACCTCCGGTTGCGTCTATAATTTGTAAAATGACTTCAAATGACTTCTACTGAGCGCATTTGACAAAGATTCCACAGCATATAGCTATATTTTACTTTTTAAGACTCACGCTGAATATTCTTGTTTTCGAGTTGATGACGATCCCGGATTGACATCACGGAGGGAACGCTCCTGACCGGGAAAACGACACACTATGCATTTTGGGTAATTTGTTTCATCTGAAAACACAGTGTTGATGGCGAAATTAAAAGGCAAACTCCATAAATAACGTGATTGTGAATCATTGTGTGTCGCAGCCAATTGCGGTAACACGCATAAAGAAGGTCAAAGTCAGCCCATTTCCAATGGAGTGCGCCGTCTTGTGTATGTTCTTAGCACTACATTGGAGTCCAGATGGCTCAAATTGTTACAGAAGGACTTCTTTAATCGATCGCAAACATTTATGCTTTCCTCCTCAGAACTATTTGCATCATATTCATAACTGGATGAGTAACAAGAAAGCATCTTCTCCATTTTTATTGGTGTTTTGCATTTGACTAAAAATATCAGCCTGCGTGTTTTGGCTTTTTTAGATGTTATAAAAGTTTTTCTGATGTCAGTTAGGAAACAAAAAAAATGGTGTTGGTTGTCCTTTTAAAGAAAGAAAGAAAGCATCTTCTCCGAATCTGAACTCTCTGAAGCCATTGTTTTGATTCTGGAGCAGAGCAGTTTGTGGACGAGTATCCTGGCGTTTAGTCACAAACAAGGGGGCGGGATTTTCGGACTGTCCCCAGTTTCGAGCTCATTTTGTGGCAGTTTTAGGACACTAAGTCATTTTTATTGGTGTTTTGCATTTGACTAAAAATATCAGCTTTGCGCGTTTTGGCTATTTTAGATGCTATAAAACGTTTTTCTGATGTCAGTTAGGAAACAAAAAAAATGGTGTCGGTTGTCCATTAAAGAAAGAAAGAAAGAAAGAAAGAAAGAAAGAAAGAACAAAACATTGAGCACCATGGCTTTGTTGTTGTTTTGTGTGGGTGTCACTGACAACACTAGCAACCGCGACTGGACGAGCCAAAGCTGCAGTCACTGAGTAAGCCGCTCTATCAACTGAGCCACAGCCTGGAGCTGGCGATAGCTGGTGACCAGCTGGGGTCTTGCCAACTGGTCAACAACTACATCTCGCTGTTGCTGTCGCTCACTCGGAAGAGCCAGTTTACCTGTGACAGACGGTGTGCCAGTTGGAATTTTGGCTGCCTTTGTTAGTCTTTGATGACTGATCTGGCCGGTCACGCCAGCACCACCAAAATGCCGATGTTGCCCCGCTACCATCTCATGACATCAGCATGACCAGCAGCAGGGAATGAAGAGATCCAGTCTGAAATAGGCCATATCTTTGATGTGTCCAGGAGATGATGACGACAACGGCGGCGGCAAGAAGCCGCCCTCTGGTCTGGACTACATGATCCATTTCCTGACCGTCTTCTGGAAGCTTCTGTTTGCGCTGGTCCCACCCACCGACTACTGGAACGGGTGGCCGTGCTTTGTGGTCTCGATTGCAGTCATTGGCATGCTGACGGCAGTCATCGGGGACTTGGCTTCCCATTTCGGCTGCACGGTGGGTCTGAAGGACTCCGTCACGGCTGTGGTGTTTGTGGCCTTGGGAACGTCTGTGCCAGGTAGGCCTTCATCCTCGCGTCGAGCGCGGCCGTGCTGCCATGCCCGCACAGAATCTCATGTCTTCCTCAGATACTTTTGCCAGCAAAGTGGCTGCGAGCCAAGACCAATATGCCGATGCCTCCATCGGCAACGTGACGGGAAGTAATGCCGTCAACGTCTTCCTGGGCATCGGCGTTGCTTGGTCCATCGCCGCCATTTACCACTACTCCAAAGACCAGGTGTTCAGGGTGGACCCGGGAACACTGGCTTTCTCTGTCACCCTCTTCACCATCTTTGCCTTTATATGCATCGCCGTCCTCATCTATCGGCGTCGACCCGAAATCGGCGGAGAACTCGGTGGACCGCGGCTCGCAAAGACGGCCACGGCCGGCTTGTTTTTCAGCCTGTGGTTGATGTATGTCGTCTTGTCGTCACTCGAGGCCTACTGCCACATTGGTGGCTTTTGATGCCGCTACCTTCTCCACTTTGTAGGTTCAACGGAGATTGTTGAACCTACAATCTCTCGACTCACTTTGTATTCAATTTGATTTCGTATTGCTGATCACCACATGACTACACTTGCACAATCAAATTATTTCCTATATTCATAGATCAGAATGTATGCGTAAGAAACTGAGTTCACCTTATATTTTGGTTTTCTGTGACGATTTTCAACACTTTATGAAAATAAACCTGTGGAAAATCTTCTTGAAGACATATTTACATTTATTTGACTATCTTTTTATAAATTCTCCGGTGTGTGTAGCCCCTGGGTCATGTTTCGTGTGTCGATCGGGTAATTCAGCCTGTCCGTCAAGGGAAATAGCACCAGTGGTGGCGATTAAGCACCTGGTGAAGGGGTGGGCGAGTGGGAGTGTTCAGGGGTAGAGAGAAGAAATGTTTGTCGAACCGGCTTGCGAGAATCGGCTTGCGAGAACCGGCTTGCGAGAACCGGCTCATGTCAGACTTCCACAGAGCTTGCTGATCTGATCATGAGAATCAGGTGTGTCCATTGAGCCTGTTCCCTTGAATCAGGTGCATTGCAACAATGAGACTTGGAAAACATGTAGGACGGTGGCCCTCGAGGACCGGAGTTCCACCTGCATTAGAGCAACCTTTATTCGTCGCCATTTTGATTGGATGATAGTGGCCGTCATGTTGAAATAGGTAAATGCCCCTTAAAATGAGCCCAACTAGTGCACTTCAGCGTGAATGCACCGGAGCATTCAAGGAGAGAAAATGTTCTCATTAATTTGAGATTAATTTGCAATGAAACAATACCATCGATGAAACAGTCGAATGTCAGTGACATTTTAACAAGCCCCATGTTAACGTTAGCATCAACATACTTCTGCGAGAAGTAGATTGCAGATAGCCAGTGTGGAAGCTAATGAGCCGTGTGCAGGCTAGCTAGCAGTAACTTCGCCTCTGGACCGGCAAATTGAATTTTATTCCGATCGTTTGCCTGGATTTTTACCAATCACGAGGAACGGAAAACCATTCATGTTAACGGTGAGTACTATCACAAAGTTATTTTAAATAATACATTCTGATATTTTGTTAAAGTGGCCGTGCGTGTGTGTGTGTGCGCGCGCACGCGAGCGTTTGTATGTGCGCGCGCGTGTGACTCTCACTGAAAAACATTTCTAAATATTTTACGTTTATGGCTCTCTTATTCAAAAAGGTTCCCGACCCCTGAGCTAGAGAATAGACCTGTTACATTCATGTAATTGTATATGCATAATTGGATGCTATACGACATTCGTATTCTTTTTCTGTTTGTATGCAGTTTCACAAGAAAGACTTCCATAAAAATACTAAACGGTGGATTCTCATCCTTGTGTTTTTTTTATTGGAAGATTGTTAAGCTCGCTGTCTACACACCAACATATTGGTTCGGGCAGATGAGACGTTATTAATACAATTTAAAAGCAATATTACAGTTACTAAATGTGCTGCCGCTCCCTGATTTATTATTGTCATGTAATATTGAATACGGACAATGGTGACTGCAGTGGACATTAAGTAAACATTTTAAGTATTTATTCTCACAATTTATCTTTGCAGGATGACATGGCAGTAATTTCTATGATGACTGAAGAACAAATGTGAAAATATGTCACTTCGTATGGTGTACAGTGGTGAGAATGAAATGCTCCTCCTAAGATGAAGAGGCAAAATAAGATCAAGATCTCTCATATATATATATATATATATATATATATATATATATATATATATATATATATATATATATATATATATGTATGTATGTATATATGTATATATGTATATATATATATGTATGTATGTATGTATGTATGTATGTATGTGTGTGTGTGTGTATGTGTGTGTGTGTGTGTGTATATATATGTTTAAGTTGACACGTCATAGATTCTTGCAAATATTTGCACTGTTGAAACAAAAAAATAGGTATTTTCTACTTTGTATTGCATTTGTTTGTGATTGATGTTTGTACAAATTTGTCAATGTTAATAAAATGTGTTCCAAATAATTCTCAACAGTGTTTTTAAACATGAGACACCACCTGCTGCCGAAATTGAAGAGTGACAATTATGTTGTCTCATCAACATGCAGGTGAAAATTCAATTGGGATTGTGTACTGGTATGCAGGAATACAATTCAGCATCCACATTAGTTAAGTATTTGTGGGTAAAGTCAGCAACCAAGAAAGTATGTTTCCGAGCAGTGACGTGCAGTCAGTGGAGGCAGGTGAGGCACGCTGTTCACCTGTCATCATGGAAAGCTGTCATGGAAATATCAAATGAAAAAATAAATTAAACAGTTATATGTATTTAGTGATTTGTACTTTAAAGTTCTTGTCCATTTAACTTCACCGTTTTAGGATTTTTTTCAAAATCGCTGAATTTTCACATTTACCGTTCAAATACTAAGTAGAGACGAGCGGTGAGGCAGCAGTCGGCTGAGCCTCACCATGGATTGCGCAATCACTATGCTTACTGTGCTGGCTTGCTCTGCAGTGAGACCGCATTGCTGTCCTTCTGCATATCGCTATTAAAGCGTTCAAACATGTTTATTATATGAACTAAATTTCTACAGTTTAGCTGGTGTATATAATGTAGAGTCATTGTACATTATAAACACTGTACTCCAGTGTTTATTTTGTTTTATTTTTATCAAACCGCTGTGCGTAGGTGAGGCAAACAGTTCTCCCGCCTCATGACAGGGGGCGCTTGTGATTCCAGAGATACTTCCGACTCCACGTCTGCAGAATAATAGAATTAGAGACAGAAAGCTACAGTAAACAGTTAGCGAGTAAAGTGCAACCCTGCAGTCATTTTTTCGTGTTGCTTGGCCTCACTTTCAGAATGGAGGATTACATATCTAAATTGAAAGAATTTTCTAAACTGGACTTTCAATCGAAGCAGGAGGTAATAATTAAAGGAAGACCAACACCGGAGCTAAAAGGTTTGCTTCAGACAACGGGACACAATACTCGCTCGCTCTTTTCAGGCGGACTGGTACACACGAAAAGGCTGGCTGTGTGGATGTCCAGCAAGAAAGCGCCTTTTCTGCTTTTCCTGCCTTCTGTTATCAATTTCTGGCAATGTCTGGACTCAAATGGGATATTGCGACCTGAAAAATTTACTACGGAGCCTCATCAAAAATGAGCAAAGACTCAACATCAGCATCCACAATGCTAAGGTAAAGGAGAACCGGGAGATTTTAAAAGATCTCATCAATGCCACCTGCTTCCTTGCCAAACAACAGCTGGCATTTCGTGGAAATGATGAAAGTAAAGGCTCTGCTAATCGTGGCAACTATGTTGAACTATTACATGCTTTCGCTGAGAAAGATGACAGGCTAGCGAGTCATTTTGGAACATCCATTGTATTTTCTAGCCTGTGAAACAGAATACAGAACGATTTAATTGAAGCAGTTGGTGATCTCATTAGAAATGACATTAAAAAGGAGATCGGTGCAGCCCAATTTGTTGCTGTAGAAATAGACGAGATTGTCATTCTCAGCACTGAAAACATACAGTCGGAACAGGACTGATCAAGGACGACTTTCTTCACTGGCAGTGATCTCCGTTGAGACAGAGAGACTTTTAAAACTGAAGAAAGATAAGGAAGGCTTCTACAAAGAAGTTATCGATGCCTTTCTTCAGATGGAGCGGCGCATGGACTTCATTTACAAGTAAAGGTAACACGATAAAAACGTTTTTTTATTTTTTTTTTTTTTATGCTACAGTTTGTATATATAAAGAATGCTGACATGAAATTTTAAAAAATATGTTAACTGTTGCCAATCAAATGGTGAATAAACTACTCTGTAGAGTTCATATGTTTGTAAATCTGACTATGATGACGTCAGTGCCTCACCAGCCATGAACCTCACCGCACGTCACTGTTTCAGAATCAGAAAGCGTTTAATAGTCCCACAATGTGGAAATAATTTGCAGTCTGTCATGATGCCAAAAGAAATGTTAAATGATTTTGTGTTTTCTGGATTTTGGATGGGAGAAAGGCGCGCATTTTTCCAAATTATCCATCACGTTGGGCCGGCCACTGGGGACATTTCTGTTCTTTGAGGACCTGATGACAGGGCACTGCTGACCTCGACTCGAGACGTCGTGAACCGGTGGGCAGAGTACTTCGAAGACCTCCTCAACTCCACCAACACGCCTTCTTTGGAGAAAGCAGTGTCTGGGGACTCTGAGGTGGGCTCTCCGATCTCTGTGGCTGAAGTCACCGAGGTGGTTAAAAAGCTCCTCGGTGGCAAGGCCCCGGGGGTGGATATGATCCGCCCGGAGTTCCGAAAGGCTCTGGATGTTGTGGGGCTGTCCTGGCTGACACGCCTCTGCAACATTGCGTGGTCATCGGGGAGAGTGCCTCTGGATTGGCAGACCGGGGTGGTGGTCCCCCCTTTTAAAAAGGGGGACCGGAGGGTGTGTTCCAACTACAGAGGGATCACACTCCTCAGCCTCTCCTTGAGCGTCCCAAGTCATCGAACGTTTTTCGACGAAATAGTCCTCTTTTGTTCGCCTCAAATGTATTTCACAAATTCGTTAACCGTATTTAATCTCACAACGCATTTAATGTATTTGTATTTCAAGCCAATTTTAAAGTAAAATTCGATTAAATTCCCCAACGGGTAAAAAGGCTCCATGTTTGTTATTCTCGGTTACCCAGACGGTGAACCGGAAGTACATGAACGTGCATTTTTTAAAAAAGATTGCGAGATCTCGCACTCTTTGCGAGGGACTGTCAAGTTTTTCAAGAGAATGCAAAGTTTTTTTTCTCTTCGATGTCCCCTTAGGGGCTCCGTAGTCACGACTACTACGACGACGACGACAACTAATAATAATTAGAATAATAATGATAATACATTACATTTTAAGGGCCTTTCAAAGCTCTCAAGGACACTTTGCAGCATGGGTGGCCAACCAGTCAGACTAAGAGCCACATTTTTTACTATGTTACTGCAAAGAGCCACATCAAGATGGCAGTGCATGAACATGCAGCGGCTCCCCTCTCTCTCCCTGCAAATTGGCATTTTTGTGTTTATTATGTTTGTTAAAGTCATAAGTGCCTTGCACGCAGGGTCCGAGAGGACAGTAATTTCATCTGTGCTGTATGTCATGCATATTAGCATATTTGACAATAAAGCTGACTTTGATAAACATGGGCACACATGAACACCCCATCGCCCCATCCCTCACACACACAGATCTCCGCTCAGCCAGATTTATTAGCTTTGATTTCACATGTTTTAGGGTAGAAAAGACAGACTCGCAGACGTATGTTGACCCAAACATTGACAGTATCTTAAGCGAGCCGGTTTGACATTGGTGTATTTTTCCATTGGCACATGGTTCCAGAACTCAATGGTCCCTTCCCTTAAAGCAGGTTTCATTTGATCGTGCTCACAAAGCTCGATCGTCTCTAACTCAGCCGTAGCTTCATCTGTGACTAGCGGGGCTTTCAAACAGTCCATCTCCGCATTAAACGGGTCGACAAGGAACGTAATCTGTGGCCTTTTCAGTTGTAGATCACGGAATTGGGTCACAAAGTTTTCGTGCAGGTTTTCAAACAGTGTTGCATATCTGGCTCTTTGCTTATTCAGGGTGGTACTGGTGACTTGCCCGCTGACTTTTAGCAGAGTGGAAAAATGTGTTAAATCTCTCTTTTGAATATGCGCCCTGAACAGCTTCAGTTTGTTGAGAAACGCTAACACACTTTGCACTAAGTCAGGCAAAATGTTTGACTTACCCTACAGGGTAAGGTTCTGTTTGTCCAAGTGACACAGCATGTCGACCAAAAAATCCAGATCCATAATCCACTCGTGTTCCGAGAGCACAGCATAGTCCTTGTCTTTCTCTTCCATGAACAGTTTCACAGCATCCAACAGCTCAAAAAAGCAGCAGAGTACTTTGCCTTTTGACAGTCACCTCACAGTGCAGTGGCAGGCCACCTGGAAGCCCTGTGGTGAAGTGCATGTGTGCGGATGAAGTTGATGATTTCCATCACAGGGTTCATGACATTCTCTAAATTCAATGATTTAGTCACGAGTTGCTCCCCATGGATGATGCAGTGGAAATTCTCAGGAAATGTTTGGTCAGCTTTGCACAGCCCCACAAACCCGTTCACAGATCCGACCATGGCGGGTGCTCCAGCCATTGCTATCGCAGTCAGTTTCGGTATGGGCAGATTTGCTTTCGCAAATGCAGCCATCATTGTTTCCTTCAAATATATGCCATGGGATCTGTCTTTTAATGGCACAATATCAAGGAGTTCTTCTTTGAGCACACAATCCTTTGTCACAGACCGTGCAAATATTGCCAACTGAGGCTTGTCTTGTATGTCACAACTTTCATCCAATGCGACACTAAAATACTCTCATACTTGAAGGTCAGAGTGCAGCTGTGATTCAATAGCGGTGCTAATGTCTGATATTCTGCGTTCAACAGTGTGGCGGGATAGTTGGACATCAGCTACCATTTGTTTTAGTTTGTCGTTTTCAGGAGACAAGATTTCAACAGCGTCACTGAGGCCTTTCTTAATAAACTCCCATTTGTTGTATGGCTTTTTAGCCTGTGCAATATTCCAAGCCAGTTGGTATGATGCAAGCGTTACGGTCTCTGGGTTCTTTGTAAATTTTCGGAAAAAAATATCTGCTTTTCAGTCTGAGTTTTCAACTTATGCTTGCGAAGTTCAGTCAGTCCCTTTGGGGAATTCTTGGTCGATGTTTGCATGGAGCGAGCTGAAGTGGCGCTGAAGATTTGACACTTGCGCCAATGACGCCTGACATATAAGGCAGAATGGCTTACCCTTACGCTCAATAAAAATATATAAACTGTCCCACTGTGTTAAAAACGTCCTGTGTTCGTCTTCATATTTTCATTTTGCTGTGCATTTTTTCCCTGCCATTTTGAGAGCGAACTTGACGTAAATTAATTGTTTACGTCGTAAACAATTTGTGTCGAGTCTCTGACTGGTTGGCCACCCGTGGTTTACAACATGAATTATTGATTTTCATCTCACGCACATGCGTGTTAACGTCACATTGATACCGTATTTTCACGACTACGAGGTGCACTTAAAAGTCTTCACGACTATCAAGTGCACTTAAGTCTTAAATTTTCTCCAAAATGTGCAGCGCGCGCTATGGTCGTGAAATTACGGTACATAGAGGATGAATGGCAGTGCCAGCGGCAAACATTTTTTACGCTTGTCATGTGGACGCCCCTTAAGAGCCGGCCCCTTACGAGCCGCATGAAATCAATCGAGCTGCATGCGGCTCGGGAGCCGCGGGTTTGCCAGGCCTGCTTTACAGTCACAGACAAGCATAGGTACTATAATAAATAAAATACAATCACAAATATAATGCAATAAATAAAATACCATTATAAATAGAAACAAGAGAGAGACCTACACAGAAAATGCAATTTTAAATCGGTGGGTTTTGAAATGGGACTTGAAGTTGGGAAGAGAATCGATGTTACGAATGTTGGGAGGAAGTGAGTTGCAAAGTTTGGGGACAGAGCAGCTGAAGGCTCTGTCACCCATTGTGCTGAGACGGGCAGGGGGACACACACAGAGGCAGAGGGAGGAAGAGGATCTGAGAGAACAAGAGGGAATAGAAATTTGAAGGTCAGATAGGTATGGGGGGCAAGACTATGGATAGCTTTAAATTTATAAAGACACATTTTAAAGTTGATTCTTCATTTGACCGGGAGCCAGTGGAGCTCTTGGAGGACGGGGGTGATGTGGTGAAAGGATGAGGTTCTGGTGATGATCCGGGCTGAAGAATTCTGGGCGAGTTGAAGTTTGTGGAGAAGTTTCTGAGGGACACCAAAGAGAAGTGAATTGCAATAGTCGATCCGGGAGGTGACAAGACTATGAACGAGGATAGCAGTAGTATGTGGAGTGAGAGACGGGCGACGACGATTGATATTGTGTAGGTGGAAGTACGCAGACCGGGTTAAGTTATTCATATGGGAGTGGAAAGATAGTGTGCTGTCAAGAATGACACCTCGGCTTTTCACCTGATGGGAGGGAGAAACGGTCGAATTGTCAATAGTGAGAGAAAAACTGTTAGCTTTGCTCAAGGTGGATTTGCTACCAACGAGGAGAATTTAAGTTTTTTGGCTGTTAAGTTTGATGAAGTTATAGCTAAACCAGGATTTAATTTCAGAGAGGCAGAGTGAAAGGGAAGAAGGTGGAAGAGATGCGTTGGGTTTGCTGGTGTCATCCGCAAAGCAATGAAATTGTATACCAAATTTGCGGAGAATATCGCCAAGGGGAAGAGGTAGGTGATAAAGAGGAGCGGTCCCAGGACAGAGCCTTGGCGCACACCAGAAGATACAGGAGAGGACTATGAAGTGAAGGAGTTAATTTGGATGAACTGAGAGCGGCCAGAGAGATAAGAGTGGAACCAATGTAGGGGTGTGTCGGTGATCCCTATGGAGGAAAGTCTGTCAAGGAGGATGGGATGAGAAATGGTGTCAAAAGCTGCAGTGAGGTCAAGAAGGACGAGGATGGAGACTTTTAAGAGAGCTGATACTGTACTGTGGAGTGGGCGGAAACCAGATTGGAATGGTTCGTAGAGATCATTATGGGAGTGGTGAGAGTGTAGCTGAGAGTACACAACTTTTTCTAGGATTTTGGAAATAAAAGGAAGGTGAGAAATGGTGCGAAGGTCCTTGAAGTCATTGAGATTAGATTCAGGCTTTTTAAGAATTGGTGTGACAGCCGCCGTTTTGAGGGGGACAGGGATGATTCCAGAGAACAGCGAGGTGTGAACAATGGCTGAAATGAATGGAAGGAGAGATGACAAGCAGGATTTGACCAGAACTGTTGGGAGGGGATTTAATTGACAGGAAGAATTCTTGGATTTAGTTATGAGCTTCGAGATTGTAGAGGGATGAGGGAGATCAAAAGAAGATAAGAGATGAGAGGGGGTAGGAAGGTTGGGGGAGATGCTGGTTGATTTTGTTGACTTTTTCAGAAAGGAATAGAAGGAGAGAATTGCAGGGGTCAGAGGAATAAAAGTGAAGGGCGGGGGAGAAACAGGGGGTTGACTGATTCTGTTATAAAGAGCAAAGAGAGCAGAGTATTTCCAGTATTTGACTCAATGAGTCCAGAATAGTATTGTGACTTAGCTTGAGAGATACTGTTCTGGTAGAGAGAAAGTTGAGCGTACATATCTTCGTGAACAGTGAGTCTGGTTCTCCAATAGTGTTTCAAGCCTGCGTGTTTTCAATTTCATGGAGCGGAGATGAGCATTGAACCAGGGTGCAGAACGAGTGAATAAAACAGAGCGGGATTTGACAGGAGCGAGCGAGTTAAGAATGTCGTTTAGGTCCGAGTTGTAGCGGGAAAACAGATCAGGAGAATTATGTCTGTATTGCTCTTTTATTTTATTATATTATTACTTTATTATATTATTTTATTACTTTTATAACGTCAGTGTGTGTACACCCACCTTGTCGCTTTCATACGCGTAATGTCCACGCGGGGGACATTTCTTGACCGCAAGGAGCAAGCCCTCCATGATGCTCTCCTTCGCCGAGTTCGAGTCTTCGCTCAAACAGAAGCGCTCCAGCGTCTGCATTAGCCAAGCTGACCCGGAAGTACAGTAAAGTCTTGTTATATCGATATTCAAGGGAGTCCGAAAAAATATCGATATAACCGGGACTATCGATATATCCGACCCTGTTTGCATGTAATTTTCTCCGTGCGTGCATAGAAATAGTATCGATATAACCGGGACTATCGATATATCCGATATCGATATAACGAGACTTTACTGTATATGAAAGTGCATTTTTTTTTTAAGATTGCGAGATCTCGCATTGTTTGCGAGGCAATGCAAAGTATTGCGAGGGAATGCAAAGTTTTCCGAGAGAATGCAAAGTATTGCAAGATCTTGCAAAGTTTATTTTTTTCTTCAATATCCCCTTAGGGGCTCCATAAAAAAACAGCATACTATACATGGTTGATTTTTTTCAGGCTAAAGACGCCTTACTATACACCAGGAGTGTAAAACTCAAATTCACAGAGGGCCAAAAAACATTGTCAAGAGCCAGACCAAATGTTTTAAATTGTTTTTTTTTAATCATCTTTAAGATACAGTAAACTACTGTATTAACCATCCTAATATATTGCTTAAACCCAGACAGGTTTAAGAAAATAGAGTGATACAAAGAAAACGGAAACAAATATCAGGCTTCGATATCTTGAACTTTATTCATTTGAATTGTAACCCAAATTTTGTCATCACAGACCAGCAAGGCCAACACCTAAAACAATAAAACAATATCTCGGTCAACTTTGAACAGACAATGCCATCAATAAATCAAATTGATCCATTTTAGTTTTGTTCACTGTTCAGTGACTCTGATGCTGCATGTGGGTCCAAGCCAGATACTTGGCATCGCTTTTGACATACAAATGCATCCATTTCTGGAGTCAGGCTCTGCGCACAGGAAACCCTCAGGACTGAATGAAGGTGTTCATCGGTGAGACCAGTCCTATGTGGTGTTTTGTTTATCTCCATCAACCAAAAGAGTTGCTCGCACGGATATGTGCTCACGAACATTGAGAGCATTTGCGCAGCTTGGGCATAGGGTTCGGGCAGCGTGTCAAGGAGGTCAAGGGAAAATTGCGCAGCACTGAGAGTCAGTCATATTTTGACTTGAGTGTGTCATGACACTGCAATTCAATAAGGTCCATTTAGAGATTGATCGGTGCGTTATTCACATCAAATGTAAAGAGGTTGCTAAAAAGTTCAAATCTACATTTTGGGACTTGAAACTGAGCAAATCGTCAGGCATAAATGCATACACTGCATGCATACTCGTCGAAAAATGCTGACGCAATTGCGGGGCGATTGGCACACATGGAGGCTGGCACACATGGAGGCTGTCACACATCGAGCCTGCTCCATTTGCCTTCCGTTTGTGTTTTTAGGACATGAACAGGAGATGACGTCACAGCGTTTTGACGCTCGAATTAAAAATATTTTAAATCGGGCATCAAATGCCACCCTTGCGTGGCGCTCTCTGCCACTGACGTCGCACATACACAATAAATGGCTGCGCTGACGCCACCCAGCGCTTGACGTGTTCAATGTGTAGGTACCTTTAGCGGTACGTGCTCTGTGTAACGGGCCCACGGGCCAGATGTAATACATATTACAAATCATCTCACCAGCCAAATATAATTGTTGTGCGGGCAAAAAATAATTGTAGTGCGGGCCAAGATTGGCCCGCGGGCCTGAGTATGATATGCCTGCTATACATGGTTGTTTTTTTTTCCTGCGAAAAACACCTTACTATACAGTATATAGTCTTTTTTTTGCCCAGTTATACATGGTCATTTTTTAGGGCTGAATTTTTTTTAAATAATAGACGATTAAACACATATCACAACACGTAGAGTGCTGGACAATCAACGATGGTACAGGGAGAAAAAAAAAAACTAGAAAATGAGTGAAAAACAAACAAACATTTAATAGCCATAACTGAAAGTCGTAAAAAAACGATTTCAATGTTGCCAAGGGAAAAAAGAATGTAAGTGAATTAAAATCAGCCTGATAAAGCCTGCCTGGATCAGTTTCTCACCAGTATCGGTTCTTGATTGTCTTTTTAGACGTCCCTTCACAGAAAATCTTTGGCCACAAACAGAGAAGGAAAAGGGGTTCTCACCAGTGTTGATTGTGTGGCTAATTACAGTAAATGGCTCTTCTGACAGAATTATTTTCCACAAACTGGCCTGGCAAAACGTTTCTCAGCAGTGCGGATTATTGTGTGGCTAGTTAAACAGCCCTTCTGAGAGAATCCTTTGCAATAAAATGGGCAGGCAAAAAGTTTCGCACTGGTGTGGATTCTCACGTGCACTTTTAAGTGATGCTTCCTTAAGAATATTTGACCACATTCTTAACATGAAAAAGGTTTATCATCAGTGTGGATTCTTGTGTGGCGAATTCAATTGTCCTTCCTTGAGAATGCTTGACCACAATCTGAAAAGGAAAAAGGTTTCTCGCCAGTGTGGGTTCTTGTGTGGAGAATTAAAGAGCAATTCCTTGGGAATCCTTTGTCACAAACTGATCAGGAAAAAAGTTTCTCACCTGTGTGGATTCTTGAGTGGCTATTTAAAGAGCTCTTATGAGAGAATCTTTGCTCACAAACTGAACAGAAAAAAAGTTTATCAGCAGTGTGGATTCTTGTGTGGCTAATTAAATGGTCCTTCCTTGAGAATGCTCGACCACAATCTGAACAGGAAAAAGGTTTCTCACCAGAGTGGGTTCTTGTGTGGAGAATTAAAGAGCCCTTCCTTGGGAATCTTTTACCACAAACTGAACAGGAAAAAGGTTTCTTGCCTGTGTGGATTCTTGAGTGGCTATTTAAATAGCCCTTATGAGAGAATCTTTGCTCACAAACTGAACAGGAAAAAGGTTTCTCACCAGTGTGGATTCTTGTGTGGTAACGTAAATTTCCCTTCTGAGAGAATCCTTTGCCACAAACTGAGCAGGAAAAAGGTTTCTCACCAGTGTGGGTTATTGTGTGTGATTTTAAAGCAACCTTATGAGAGAATCTTTGGCCACACACTAAGCAGGAAAAAGGTTTCTCACCAGTGTGGATTCTTGTGTGGCTAATTAATGAGCCCTTCTGAGAGAACCCTTTGCCACAATCTGAACAGGAAAAAGGTTTCTCACCAGTGTGTATGTTTGAGTGGCGAATTAAAGAGCCCTTCCTTGAGAATCCTTTGCCACAATCTGAACATGAAAAATGATTCTTACCAGTGTGTATCCTTGTGTGGTAACTTAAGGTTTCTTTCTGAGAGAATCCTTTGCCACAAACTGAACAGGAAAACGGTTTCTCACCAGTGTGGATTCTTGTGTGGCGAATTAAATGGCCCTTGTGAGAGAATCCTTTGGCACAAACAGAACAGGAAAAAGGTTTCTCACCAGTGTGGATTCTTGTGTGGGAACTTAAGTTTACCTTCTGAGAGAATCCTTTGCCACAAACTGAGCAGGAAAAAGGTTTCTCACAAGTGTGGGTTCTTGTGTGTAGTCTTAAAGCAACCTTATGAGAGAATTTTTGGCCACACACTAAGCAGGAAAACGGTTTCTCACCAGTGTGGATTCTTGTGTGGGAACTTGAGTTTTCCTTCTGAGAGAATCCTTTGCCACAAACTGAGCAGGAAAATGGTTTCTCACCAGTGTGGGTTCTTGTGTGAAATCTTAAAGCAACCTTATGAGAGAATCTTTGGCCACACACTAAGCAGGAAAATGGTTTCTCACCAGTGTGGATTCTTGTGTGGCTAATTAATGAGCCCTTCTGAGAGAATCCTTTGCCACAATCTGAACAGGAAAAAGGTTTCTCATCAGTGTGGATTTTTGAGTGGCGAATTAAAGAGCCCTTCCTTGAGAATCCTTTGCCACAATCTGAACATGAAAAAGGATTCTCACCAGTGTGTATTCTTGTGTGGTAATTTAAGGTTTCTTTCTGAGAGAAGCCTTTGCCACAAACTGAACAGGAAAAAGGTTTCTCTCCAGTGTGAGTTCTTGTGTGTCTAATTAAATGGTCCTTTTGAGAGAATCTCTGCCCACAAACTGAACAGGAAAAAGGTTTCTCACCAGTGTGGATTCTTGTGTGGGAACTTAAGTTTTCCTTCTGAGAGAATCCTTTGCCACAAACTGAGCAGGAAAAAGGTTTCTCACCAGTGTGGGTTCTTGTGTGTGATTTTAAACTATGCTTCCTTGAGAATGTTTGACCACAATCTGAACATGAAAAAGGCTTATCGCCAATGTGGATTATTGTGTGGTGAATTAAAGAGCCCTTCTGAGAGAATCGTTTGCCACAAACTGAACAGGAAAATGTTTTCTCATTGGTGTGGGTTCTTCTGTGGCGAATTAAATTTCCCTTTTGAGAAAATCCTTTCCCACAAACTGAGCAGGCCAAATGTTTCTCACCAGTGTGGGTTCTCACATGCTTTTTCAAATGACTCTGATCAGTCAACGTTTTGCCACATCGAGACGATTTGCAGGGTTTGTTGTCAGTGTGACATGTCAGATCGCCGTCAGACTCTTCATCTTGACCATCATCATTTGATGGTCTGTTGTCATCATTTTGGGTGCAAGGGTGCTCTGGCTCCTCCTCTCTTTTAATGTCGCGGGCTTCCTCTTCTTCCTTCTTCAGCCATGCAGGACAAGCATCTTCGCTGATGTCTGCATGACACAAAAAGACACACATACACGCAATTATGGTGAAAGTTACTCAGAGATAAATTAGTCAGATTACCACTCAAAATGTGACATGAACGGCATCACATTCGTGGTGGATTTCAAAAGACTTTGACGCCGCATAGAAGAAGTGCTGCTTTTTTCTCTTTGTCTGTCTCAGCGCACACACTTCCTTCCCCCAGCCACACACACACTCACATACACAGCTTTTACCACCCGCGTGCGGTCTCAGCCGAAGATCTTCACACCCGTATGCGTCTAGTGTGCAAGAACTTCTTGAATTAGAACATTTTGCCGAACACAGGAGAATGTAAAGCTTTTTTTAGTTCTTGTACGTCTGGATGTGCTGGTCCAAACTGTTCAAACAAGCCTACGGTGAGCTTGCAATTTTTTTTTTTTTGCGTTGGAGTTTCTCATGCGTCTTTTGGTCGAATTTCTTGGTGCACATGGTGCAGCTAAAGGGATTCAGAAAGGCGCTTAGAAATTAAATGTATTATTATTCTTATTCCCCACTGTGTGCGTTCACTTGTGCTTCCTCAGGTTGACCCTCTCATGCATCTGAAGCGCCTGGTCAAGTGGGCCAGTTCTGTCCTGGGCTGCTCGCTGGACTCTCTGGAGGAGGTGGGCAACAGACGGACACTTGCTAAACTAAAAGCTATGATGGACAGCCCCTCCCACCCCTTCCTGCCCACCCTGACAGGACTGGGTAGCTCCTTCAGCCAGAGACTGTTACACCCGTGGTGTAAGAAGGAGAGGTACCGCCGCTCGTTCCTACCGACTGCTGTCAGGCTTCTCAACTCTCAATAATCACGTAGGAAAAAAAATGGACTCTTGTACTGTTGATGCAATCCAGCTACATATATCAATATACAGTGAGACCTCAACTTACAAACATCTTATCTTACAAACTTTTTGTCTTACAAACGTCAAATTTATGAAAATTAAACCTTATAATAAGGACTATTTTCATAATACACACCCACCACGGCTGGCGGAGTGATCTTCGGCGGAAGCACACGACCGAACAGCACCAGAGGTTAAGTTACCAACAGATAAGGACTGTTGTGACTTTCCTTCCATAAGCCATCAACGACCATCAAAAAGGTAAATAAAACTTTATTTTACAGCACAGTTTATTTCTTTAATTACAGTCCTCATGTAATGCGCCTCTTTCCAAACAGTAATTCCCTTTTACCTTCGACCTCCAATGCCATTCCATCAAGCCATAAATGTAAATAAAGTGACTTAATGTACAATGCAATTACAATACAATAGCACATTTATTATACATAGAATAAGGTATGTTGTCTGTAGTTCTATGGCTTATTTAGTTGAAAAGTATATTTTATGGAAACCCGGAAACGGATTATTCCCATTTTAATGGTTTCCTATGGGATTTTTTTTGTGATACACACTTTTCACCTTACACACTCTGTCTGGAAACCAATTAAGTTCGTAAGCTGAGGTCTCACGTACTTTTCTTGATAATTACACTACGTACATTTTTTTTAATGAAACGGTTTTGCACATTTACAGTAGACATCTCAGTCTGCTGACATTTTTATTTTTAATATTTTTACGATGCTTAGAATATCTTGTTTTTCTATCCTTTCACCGCCCACCTCATCCCCTTTCAAATTGCTGCTGTGGACTGCAAATTTCCCCATTGTGGGACCATTAAAGGTTTTCTGATTCTGATCTCTGTCTATGCTACTGGATGGGGGACATTGATTTGCTGTGGCAACCCCTGAAGGGAAAAGCCGAAAGGAAAAGAAGATCTCTGTCTATGCTTCTCCTCACCACACACATACACGCACGCACGCACACACACGCACACACACACACACACTGTTGCGCTAGACATTCTGGCAGCAGTCCTAGCGTTTTAAACAGTAACCAAGATAGTGGTTTTTCCGTAGCGATTTGCAAATACTCACCAGAGAATAATGATCCACAGCCGTGTTAATCATTGGTCTGGGAACTCGACAAACATTTATTCTGCGCATGCTCTTAAAAAGGCTTTACAACTTCCGGGTTGTCACACGATTAGCTCGTTTCGCAGGTGACATCAATCAGTGAAATTACCCCAATTATGTCTTTGCCATACACACACACTCAACACATGTTCACAATTCCATGCAGCAATAAACACGAAAAACATCGAAACAAGAAATAAAATCTAGACTTGAAAACAAGCGAGACGAGCAGTAAGAGCCAACCTAATCTGTGAAGAACAATTCTTGGCTGCATTCTCCAAATAGCGTCCTGCAATTGACGTTGTCCCTTGTGGTAATCTTTTTCTTCACAAAAGTCCTTCTCGTCTTCTGGTGTCCTTGCGTACATTGTTCACACGACAGTTCCAAAATGTTTCGCTTACGATCTCTGCGGAGCGGTGCGTTGAGCACGACAGCCTCTTTGTTAGCGGCGAGCAAACTCGCCTAAGCTAAACGAGGCCTAGAAAGTCCAACGTACACTGAGACTACTTTAATCGGATACAAGCGTTAACGAAAGATGTTTTAACCCAGCAAGACAGCGGGGGGCGCTCCGAATGGGCGTTTTGGGCCGCAGTCCGAGTTTGCGTCAAGTTAGCAATTGTGAATACTCTGCATCCCAGAAATCTGTCCACAGTAAACGCCGTTCACCACCTGCGAAATAAAAGCTTTGTAAACCGTCAGCGGTTTGGATATAAAATAACGTTTAAAATAAAATAAAAAAACGTTTAGAATCCAGGCAACGACGTGTTTACCCAGACAGAATGAAAACGGTCTCAGGATAGCATGAAGGAGAAGAGACAGAAAAAAGTCAACATAAATGCTGAATCAAAAATGACAATATTACATAAAATAAAATCCCAGCAACCAGACCAGGTCGAAGGCACACAAAACCACCTCGGGTATCGAACAATGGTCGTTCTGATCCGATGTTAGATTTCAAAATAAAATCATCCAAATCAATAGGAAATGCCAGCGTGTCGTCATTTGTTATGATCACGTGATTGGCCACTAACTTCCGGTAGGCAGAAAGCCTCCCAACATAACAGTTGTTAGCGAGTGCTATCATTGTTTTGTCAGCTTATGCGTTTCATTTTTGGTTTACATTAATGAAAGTCTTAGCATTTTAATACAATGGTGATACCGTGTGTGGTTGTATAAAACTTCAGCTGCATCAGTTGAGGAAGGAGAACACACAATTTTGCAGGGGGCTTGACCAACCTGCCACAACAACAATGCAATCCGTCGTTCGGTGGTGAAGGTGAAATTATTCGGGCAGGTGATCCGCGTGAGATCTAAGTAGGGGAACGACACTCAACCCTGGCATGCCGCGGTGAGGCTGTTTCGGAGGGCGTCCGCGACGTGGGACCTGGGTCGGCAAAGTTTATTCGCCTGCAACTAAATGAGCCGGTTTGAGTCTGTCTATTGAAATGCCCTCCCTTCGCCCACGCATATCAAGCACAAAACTCTTTTTACCGTGTTCGAGCACTCTAAACGGGACATCATACGGCGGCTGGAGGGAAGAGCGGTGGGCATTGTGACGCACGAAGACGAACCGGGCTGACCTAAGAGCAGACGGAACGAATATCTTGGGGACGCAGTGGTGAAAGGGCGCTGGAGTCAGGGGCTCTCCTGGCAAAAGGGGGAAAGAAGATGCACCCGAAACTTCAGGCAGAAATTCACCAGGAACGTGGAGTGGCTGACCAAGCACTAACTCTGCTGGAGCGGCGTTAAGGTCTTCTTTTGGAGCTGAACGTAACCCGAGCAGGACCCACGGAAGCCGGTCGGCCCAGTTACCGTCCGAGAGTGTGGCCCGTAGCGCGGCTTAAGTGACCGGTGGAAACGCTCACACATCCCGTTAGCCTGCGGGTGGTAGGCCATACTGCGGTGTACGTGCACACCCAAGGACTGCGCCATGGTTGACCAGAGCTCGGACACAAACTGGGGGCCCCTGTCCGAAGTGATATCGGATGGCGTGCCGAAACGTGCGAACCAGGACGACAGAAATGCGCGGGCTATATCGGCCGAGGTCGTGGAGGTCAGATGGACTGCATCCGGCCACCTAGTGGTCCGATCTACCATAGTGAGGAGATGTGTGCAACCTTGCGATCCACATGGACTTGGTCAAATCTCCTGGCCGGAATTGGAAAAGTCTCCAGGCTTGCCTGGGTGTGCCTGTGGACTTTGGCGCGCTGACATGCCACGCATGCAGCTGCCCACTTCCTGACATCCTTTCGTAACCTGGGCCAGACAAACTTGGCCCGAAGTAGTTTTACTGATGCCCGGACGCCAGGGAGTGAGAGGGAATGAATAGAATCAAAAATTCACCGACGCCACTCCTGCGGAACCACGGGACGAGTGCGACCTGTAGACACATCGCAGAAGAGAGCGGGACCCCCTTCACACAGGGCCACCTCCTCAAGCTTCAGGGCCGTGCCCGCTGCCTTGAGTTCGTGGATGTCCGGATCCTCAGATTGGGCAGTGGTGAGAAATCCACCCCGAGCTGGACTGGACATACTATCACACGTGACAAGCAATCGGCCACAGGGTTACATTTGCCGGCCACGTGCCGAATGTCTGTTGTGAATTCTGAAATGGCCACTAAATGCCGTTGCTGTCGGGCCGACCACGGTTCGGTCACCTTCGACATGGCGAATGTGAGGGGTTTATGATCTACATAGGCGATGAAACTGCGCCCCTCGAGGACAAAACGAAAATGGCGTGTCGCAACTCTGTCGAAAGCACTATACTTGCGTTCGTTATCTTGCAGTTTCCGACTGAAAAATGCAAGGGGCTGCCATTCGTTCTCCACAAGCTGCTCGACCACCGCCCCTATGGCAACATCAGACGCATCGGTAGTCAAGGCTACTTCTGCGGTTGAGATCGGGTGGACCAGAAGATATGCACTCGCGAGAGCGTCCTTGGCTCGTTGAAAGGACTGTGCTCGTTGCGGGGGCCACTCGACGGGGTCATTAGCCTTTTTTTTTCTCAAGGCATGGTGGTGCGGTTGTAGGAGGTCAGCAGCGTGAGGGAGGAAACGGTTGTAAAAATTAATCATGCCCAAAAACTCCTGCAGACCCTTAACTGTAGCCGGGCGGGGGAAGTTCGCCGCTGCCTGTGTTTTGGCGGGTAAGGAGATGGCGCCCTGTCGAGAAATGTGGTGCCCCAAGAAATTGATCTCAGGCAAACCAAATTGGCACTTCACAGGGTTAACGATAAGGCCGTGCGAATCAAGACGCTTGAAAACCATCGTTAAGTGCAACAGGTGTTCCTCTGGAGACGGGCTGGCCAATTTTGCCGCGTCGAGGCGACGAGCACGGGCAAAAACTGGCGGGCCAACCGTGGGAATGAAATGCTCTACCCCGTGTTTAGTATCGGCATTGGAAAAGGCGGGGGTGGCTAATGACGGATAATCGGTCAGCAGGCGTTCATAAACGTTACCCGACGTTAAATAATTTGCATGCGTTAACGCTCAGAGCCCTCCAGCCTCACACGGAAAAGTGGCGAAAGAGATGGCGTCAAACGACGGTTAGCAATGTCCACAAGCCGTCCATAAGCGCATCAAAAATCTGTGCCGATTATCGGAACTGTAATCGAGGCTACGATAAAGTTCCACTCGAATTTCCGTCCGTGGAAACACACAGTCACCGACCTGGAGCCAAAGTTGGCGATGGGCGAGCCGTTAGGTGCGCACAGGGGAGGCCCGCATCCACATGCCGTCTCTGCTTACTTGACACAAGAAAACGTCTACCTGACGAGGAGTTCGTGATGAAAAGCAGCTCGCTTACGTTGCCGGCGCCCACGGCTGCTATTGGGTGCCGGCACTGGAGTTTCCCAGAGCCTCGTAGGTTCAGGGGGGTATGCAGCGTCGAGCCTTGGTGCCAAACCGCTGGTGGAAACAACAGAGGGCTTCCGCGTGACCACTCAGGCCACTACGGTCGGGTCGATGTACGATGCCGCTCCGCCGAGGGGTTCGACCGGCACGCTTTGCACGGCGAACCGCCGTGTCGCCAGAAGCCCCGATCCGCTTCTTCCGCCAAACCTCGATAGTGTCTAGGCACGTCGAGTAAGCTAGCCCGGCGCGCACTGCGGCCGGCCGCTGGCGAAGAAATATGTGGTGGAACAGGAATCCGCCGTCATCCGAACCTAATAGCGACAACATTTTGTCCATCAGATCCACTGCTGTTCCGTCGCCGAGTCCGGGAAGAGAAAGAAGCCTGTCTGCTCCCTCAAAGGCCGACAGCGTGAACCGTCAGAGCAGCAGGTGTTCCAGCGCCGCATATTTCTCGCTCTGTGGAGGTGCACGTAAGAGAGGCAGCACACGACGAGTAGTCTGTTCGTTGAGAGATGTCACGACCAGATAATATTTCGGCTCATCTGTCGTGATGCCTTGTAGGTGGAAAAGCGCTTCCACATGCTGGAACCACAAAGCTGAGTCGCTATTCCAGAACTCGGGCAGCTTTGCGGCATAGGCGGCAGCTGCGAGTTGGGGCGCCGGTCGTGGCGACATGGCCGTAGAAGACATCTCTTCGTCTGTTGCCATGAACATTTCACCAGTGTAGGGCTTGAGGAAGGAGAACGCACGATTGACTGGAGCACGTCTTTATTCTAACTGCTAACAAGTGGATCTAACTCAAGCAGAAAATGCAGTGAAATATATGTAAACCCGCCCCCTCCTGTGCACCTGCTGGATGAGATGCCTGGTCCTAGTGCCCGCCACACAGCCATGTTAACTCTTGATAATTCAAACAAAAGGTATCAGCGAGCACAGCGTCGGGAAGATGATAGGCAGACGACAGCAAGGATCCAGCAAGAAACGAACAACGCTGCCTCAATTCTCCTGGGACAATTTAACTGTACCAGTGACATTGATCAAGAAGAAGGGGATTCATGTAGAGAGAGCCATCGAGCATGTTAAAAAATTTAAGATTCTAAGTACAACAATGAGAATTAATCTTGTGCCTAAGTTGGACAATATTATGACAATATGCTGTGTGCTCTTTCAAATTTGCATCCCGAGTTGGTTTAATGATTTACCACAACTGACATAGTATGTTCCTTTTCAAATGTTCTAATGATTAAATATGATTCAAAATGTACAACAGACACTACAACTTTGTCTTCAAAAAAACAATACGGCGACTGTTCAACGTTGTAATAAAACACCGGATATACGTGTCCACTTTCTACGTATTCATAAGCTTTGAGGGACTTATATGCCTTTAAACTATCGTGAGTGAACTGTCCGGACGAGGTAAAAATAAATATTGGTGAAAGTAATGTCCGGCCACAATGATGGATTGTGAACCCATCCATTCTTCAAATTGAAAGGATCCGGCAAGTTACAAGTACCGTCACGATATCCCAGCTTGTCAAAGTATCGCTTTCGGACTTCTAATGGTATCTTTCGCACATAATCGGAGCATTGTTCAGATGCGCTACCGATCCATGCGCACCAAATCCAGCAGACATTTAAACAGCTTCTTCCCCCAAGCCATTAACTCTTTGAACTCTTCAACAGTAGCCAAAATGGAACTGTATAGTGCCACTTAGCAGTTTTTTCGACGACGATACTAGTGCAGCGTGTTCTACCGGAAACAAATTCCTTGTGTGTTCTACATACTTGGCAATAAAGATGATTCTGATTCTGATGTCATACTATTATTATTATTATATTATTATTATTTGTTATTGAGTTTTTTTTTTGTTCTTTTGACTTCAAGACGGCGCCGCGAGAGTGGCTGCCTTTCCAGCAGCTCATGTATTTCATTTTTCTACTTTCATTCCTTTCATCACTTTGCTGCTGTGAAATGTAAATTTCTCCACTGTGAGACTAATAAAGGCATATCCAATCCAATCCAATACTACAGTAATTTGCTTTCTCCATACTCGCCATTGTTGCTTTTGCCTACCAGCGAGAAAAAACACGTGATTCGTGACTTCACCTCCGTAAACAACTGGCATCTCCTAAAAATAAAAAATAAAATGCGGCCCTTGTTTGGAAATTTGAATCGGATAATGGATGTTGGGATGCATGTTTGGTTTCTCTTTGAATGTTGTGTTGACTTATTCCTCCTTATTTGGGTGAAATAGACACTTTAGTTAGCTGAGTAAATGTGATTTTGTTTTGTTTCAATGCAGTTATTTCATTTTGAATTTTCTTCAATGAAGAGGTGTGGACTCAAATGTGACTTTTACATTCAGTTTATTGATTTTGCATCAACGTACATAAAAATTCATGCCATTATTTATAACCCCGAAAAGCACACATGGTAAAAACAATGACATGTACAACCATGAGATGAAGTGGATTTTTTTTGTTCACAGCATATGGTTACCAACAAAGAGTAGGGAATCTTGCAAAGTACAAATTGAATGTTAACATCTGCTCAAAATTGTTCAAATTCATCTTTGAGGGGACAAAAAATAAGATGAAAATAATGTTTCTATTGAATCTATGAAGCTGTAGTTTGAGGTAAAAGTCTCATGTTGGAGTAAAACTGTATATCATGTAGTCACATTATATTCGTAAATTACAGTAAAGTCTCGTTATATCGATATTCAAGGGAGCCCGAAAAAATATCGATATAACCGGGACTATCGATATATCCGATCATGCGCCGAACTGCATTAAACAAAAGCCGCCAAAAGAGGGCAGCCAAGCGCCATATAAGAAACGGAGCTGGCCATTAGCTCCCTTTTTTTTTTGGGTGAGAGATGTTGCCTCAAAATGGCACATATAATTCTTTAATGATTGTAAACATGTATGCTTTAATCTTCAGAACTACAGTGTATTTGAAACATATTCATAACTGGATGTGTAACAAGAAAGCATATTATCCGAATCTGAAGCCATTGTTTGGATTCACAAGCAATGCAAGACGTCTTGGCGTGAAGTCATTTTTATTTGCATTTGAATAAAAAGTGACATCGGCTGTCCTTTAATACACAGTATGGAATGTTAATAATTTTCAAAATCATCGCGCTTCAGCAGACAAAACAAGAAACATTGTTGCAAAAAACGATTGCATTCATATACAGTACAGTGGGCATGTACATAACACAACAGGGAAACTGCAACGCTTACATCTTACTGTATTATGTATACAATTTAAAAAAGTCATCAATCTTCTTCTGCTTCCCATTTTTACCTTTTAACACAAACACTTCAATCTCGTCTGCTACACACGAGCTAGCGTCTGAAAATGAAAATGGCTCTGCTACACGGGTGCTGGGCACGTAACCAAGTCACCTGACCAAGTCGACCAATGGCGCGACTGATGGCGTGACACGTACCCAAGACACGTGACCAAGTTGACCAATGGCGCGACGGATATATCGATATAAACAACAAAAATGGCCGGCGGGGGATGAAAAGGAGCACCGTAATAACCGGATTATCTTAATAACCGGGTATCGTACTAAACGGTACTAATTATACATAAAAAGACTAGAAATGTGCAAGGGAAATGAAAATAGTATCGCAATAAGCGGTACTATCGATATAACCGATATCGATATAACGAGACTTTACTGTAGTTTGCTTTGTATTATCCAAGTTACTAGCACACGCACATAGCTTTTTGTTTTTACTCATAGCCATGCTGACTCTCAATAACAGAATGTGCAGACACAATAACAGAATGTCTCCTTGAAATGTCTCAGTGAACAGTCTTCTGCTCTTATCAAAATATGCTTGTGTTTTGCGCCAGTCTCAACCGGTGTCCTCCCCCTCCCTTTAGACGGTTGAGATCTTTGTAACCAGGAACTCCCAAACTTTCAATAAAAGCAGGGGGACCAGAGATTGTTTTTAGAGTGGGTCGGATGAATGTTACGGAACAGTCTCTGAACACTCTCCTTGCAAGTCCATCTCACGTCTTTGTGTTTTTCTTTCACAATTGGTGAAAATGTTTTGGGTTTGACCCTAACATCTCACAACATGGTTGGTTGCATTTAGATTCAATAAAAAAAAAACATGACTTCTTTGAGGGGACAAAAATAAGATGAAAATAATGTTTCTATTGAATCTATGAAGCTGTAGTTTGAGGTAAAAGTCTCAACATTTTTGATTGCATTTGGATTCAATAAAAAAAACTATTTCTTTGAGGGGACAACAAATAAGATGAAAACAATGTTTCTATTGAATGCATAAAGCTGCAATTTGAGGGAAGAGTCTCACAAAATTGTTGGTTGCATTTGGATTCAATAAGAAAACAACTTTCTTCCAAGGAATAAAAGTTATTTAGGTTTTCGATGTAAAAGCTTGGCCAAAACAAACATGTGAATCAAACCTCTGAAGATGAAGAGCACTGATTCGCTGTGGCGACCCCTTGAAGGGAAAAGCTCAAACAAAAAGAAGATCCAGAAACAAGGTTTTTGATAGCAGATGTCTCCTCTCCTTTCGGCTTTACCTTCAAGGGGTTGCCACAGCAAATCAGTGTCCTCCATCTTTAGAGGTTTGATCCGCATGTTTGTTTTGGCAAAGCTTTTACTTCGGATGCCCTTCCTGACACAACCCTCTGTATTTTTCCGCGCTTGGGACCGGCACAAGAAGACTTATGTCCCTTTGTGGCTACAGAACAAGCAACTCGCTCAGTAAAAGGCTCCAAAACACAAAATGGTCATCGGCACAGCAACATTCAAAAAAGTAAAAACTATACTCACCATTGAATTCTATAATTGTACAACAGAGGGCACACTTCATGGGATGCTCTGTAGACAAAGAAGACAATAGACTGAGTTAATTCTGCCTCACACTGGCTGACCCGGGACACGACTGGCGGAAGGTGGTTCCCCAGCCTGGAAGTTCCACCTCTCGCGCCGCACGTCACAATCTCGCTTTCGACGTGTACTAGATTTCTGCAGCCGATCCCGCTGTCTGCTTGAATACCGCAGCCCCGGCCGGTCCTCTGAGCAGCCAGGAGGTCTCCCAAACGCCTGAAGTGGTGCGTGCGTCTGGGCTTTAAGTCTCTCGCCGGCCGCACACTCCTCACAGCGCCAGCAGAAGTCCTCCACGTCGTGTCGATGCTGTCCCCAGTAGAACACTTGGCGGAGCCGTTGGAGGGTCTTTGCGCGGCCAAGGTGTCCTGAGCCAGTGCCCCTATGACATGCTCTCAGCGCAGTCTCTCGAAGAGCTTTTGGCATGACCACCTGCCATCTCTCTTCCCCAGCAGCAGTTTCGAGCCAAGCATGCTGCAGCACAGCAGCCTTTATGCATAGCACATCAAACTTGCTCCAAAGGCCTTTGGAAGCAGCAGAGAGTCCCAACACGTCTTTCTAGGGTGGCCTCCTGCCACTCTGGATGCACTGCCGCACCGAGTTTACCACAATGCAATGTTTGCGTTGTGTTGTCTGCTCAAAGCCACGTGGACTCCTCTTTCTAAGCGGCTTTCAAAACTCTCAAGTACACTTTTCAGTCATGGTGTAGTCCGAAGCACGAAACAGGCTTCTGATTGGCTTCCATATGCAAATTAATAATTTGCATACGTGGCACTGGAAGCCAATCAGAAGCCTGCTTCGTGCGTCGCACTATACCGTGAAGCAGGCTTCTGATCGGCTGCCGGTGCCGAGTATGCAAATTGCATACTCGCACCGCAGCCGATCAGAAGCATGTTTCGTGTTTCGGACTATACCATGACTCCAAAGCAGTGGTTCTTAACCTGGGTTCGATCGAAGATCCCAGAGAGGGGAAGAAGTCCTACAGGATGAAAATGGAGGAGCAGCTGCAAGCCAGCAATGTCGCTGGTGTCTGGAAGGGCCTGAAAAATATCTCAGGCCACAAAAGCCCAGTGACATTGAAAGAAAAAGACAAAGACCGGGGATATGAACTCAACCGCTTTTTCAATCGTTTTGAAAAGACGCCTGTCGCCCCGGCCCACTGTCAACTTCACCTGTAGCTGCACCTGCACCAACTCTCACTGTGGACTTCAACCTGAGCCTGAAGCTGGGCAGAGTTCCACAGCTGTGGAAAACGTCATGCCTGGTCCCAGTGCCCAAGATTGCCAACCCAAAGGAGCTCAAGAGCTACAGACCGATGGCGCTGACATCTCACCTGATGAAGACGCTGGAAAGACTCGTCCTCGCCCACCAGTGATGGCTGGCAAGCTCATCACTGGACCCGCTACAGTTTTCCTACCAGCCCAGCATCGGTGTGGAGGACGCCATCATCGACCTCTTCCACTGGGCGCTGCTGCACCTGGAGAATGCTGGATGCACGGTGAGGATCACATTCTTTGAATTTTCCAGTGCCTTCAACACCATCCTGCCAAATCTACTGGGGGAGAAGCTGCGGCATGCCGGAGTTGACCACCACCTCACATTTTGGATTACAGATTACCTCACAAACAGGCCACAGTATGTGAGGGTAAAGAACTGTGAGTTGGACAGGCTTCTCTGCAGCACCGAAGCGCCACAGGGGACAGTCCTGGCTCCATTCCTGTTCACCCTCTACACCTCGGACTTCATCTACAACACCCCAACCTGCCACTCAGCTATTGTCGGCCTCATTACAGAGGGAGATGATCGGGACTACAAGGGACGGTTTTGCACATTTACAGTTGACATTTTTATTTTGCTAGAATATCTTGTTTTCTATCCTTTCGCCCCCCCCCCACCACCCCATCCCCTTTCAAATTGCTGCTGTGGACTGCAAATTTCCCCATTGTGGGACAAATAAAGGTTTTCTGATTCTGATTGAGTTTTTTTTGTTCTTTTGACTTCAAGATGGCGCCGCGAGAGTGGCCCCCTTTCTAGCAGCTGTATTTTGTTTTTCTACTTTCAAACAAACAATGGCTTTAGATTGGGAGATGCTTTCTTGTTACTCATCCTGTTTTGAATATGATTCAAATAGTTCTGAAGAGGAAAGCATAAATGTTTGCAATCGATTAAAGAAGTCCTCCCATATCAATTCGAGCCGTCAGGACTCCAATGTAGCGTCCCAGAAAATGCACAAGATGGCGTCAAAGCTCCGTTGGAAATGGGCTGATTTATCTGCTGGGAATTTGTGTCAACTAGAATGTCAACTAGAATCAAATAGTAGTCCTTCCTGAATATTCAGTGTGAGTCTTAAAACGTAAAATATAGCTACATGCGGTGGAATTTTTGTAAAATACACTCAGTAGAAGTAATTTGAAGCCATTTTACCCTTGAGTTCAATCAATTCTGTCGAGTGGGATAAAAATTCCTCCAGAGCTATGTGAAAGACTTATTTCACCAATGTTCGGAAAGGTATATTTTAGTTACTGCTGCCAAGGGTGGCTAAACCTTTTATCATATCCAATTATCTTTTCACAAATTGCCCGAAAGTTTTTGATTTGATTTTAATTTTTGACCCTTAATAAATTTAAGTAAATGTACATAAATAAGTGCATGTAAATGAAGAAGGCATCTTGTCAAGGGTATTGGAATACGTTAAAAGGTCATTTTATTCACAAACTGATTTTGATACAATGGTTTGTCATCTGCAGAGATTCAGACAAAAAGTGTAGATTTGTTTTTTTTTTAATATTTGCCCTACTTTCTTGACATTGATTGTGAACCAAAGGACTTGTTTGTGTTTGACCTTAATTCGTTTCCTGCTTTTTCAAGCCACTATCTTCATCCACAGTCCAACATTGCCAATAGTGGCTAGTGGCTACTAAAAATCAATGTTCATGCTGTTTTACAATATAAGCAATTTGTCAACAATAATAGAACATGTACATTCACACTTCAAAGTACAGAATCCTGTACCAACTTGGAATACTGCATTCACATTTAGGAATAAACAAAAAAAAGAGGGGTTCACCATTTGTTCATTCCACACCTGATTAGAATTAAAATTGCTTTACTCAAACAATTAGCAATCTTTTCCAAACACAGGGAATTTTAGTCAGACAGGACGAGTGCTAAAAGAAAAACAACAAAACAAACAAAAAAGAAACCTGACTTGTGGGTCCTGCTTCTTCAATTGATTGAGGATTTTTGATTTGTTGCCATTTTTTTCAAAACAGAAAAGTTAATCTCAAAATCAGATTCTGAGTTACAATTCGTCAGTCCGGTAGGTGGAATGACACTGTGGGAGACAAAGGAAGTTGAGGCGGAGGATGAAAACAAAATCTTGCTGGTCCACTTGAGCAGTTCCATGTTGTCAATCTGGTCAAATCAACCCTGATTACAGAAAAACACAAACGTTAAAGAAATAATTTCATCTGATCCAGACAGAACATGCAGTCCTTTTAGCGAATGCTACAGCTCTCGCAACCTCTGTCAGCAGCCACACACGCATGCACGGGCGCACGCGCACAAACACACACACGCACGCGCACGCGCACAAACACACACGCACACGCACACGCACACACACACAATGCACGGACGCACACACGCACAAATGCCGGCACGACGAGCAACCGAAAATAAATGAAACCTAAAAACAGAAACACACAAATCTTTTTTCCTCCTCCCACCGTTTGCAGTCTACTTGGGAACAGTCTGCTTGCTCTTGGTCGATTGCAATCAATGTATTGGTCATCCCTGCCTTAAAAACATAGGTAATTCACTGACTAGCTAAGTATTTTCCACTTAGAGCCGATGTCTGCGCCTGAGCAGTGATCCAGTCATCTGATTGGCTGCCCTCAATATCAAGAAAGTAGAAGGCTGATGTGGTTTGTTCTGTGTATTCAGAACCATTCTTTGAATAGAAGCGCCATCGGCGAGGCAGTTCGGTTGTCGTTTGAAAGCCCGGGAGCCGCACTGAACCAGCCAAAGAGCAAGCGTCTCGCGAGCTGCGGGTTAGCCACCCCTGCTGTAGTGCCTTATAATGTGGTGTGCCTTATATTTGGAAAACTCTCTTTTTTTGTCTTTATTTTATTGGAGAATAGAGAACAGCTCATGGAGCTGTTCAAAGCCAGTGTGTTTTGATTTTATTCTGCTTTCTTTGCAGTGTTGTTTCTTGTACTTTGTTTGCACATTTGCATGCCATTAATAATTAAAAAATAAGATTTTTTTATTATAAAAAAAAATCCGCGATGCACTGAAGCCGCGATAAGTGAACCGCGACGTAGCGAGGGATCACTGTTTTACATTTTCAAAGTAACTTGACCAACACTGTTGCCAACTTACAGCACCACAGAAACAGAAAACAAGTTAAACATACATTGTAAGCATGCAATAAATTCGAATGCATTCATCCAACTTGACAATAAGCAACTTCATGATAAATCCAAATACAGTGGTACCTCGGTTCTCGACCATAATCCGTTCCAGAACCCTGTTCGAAAACCGATTTGTTCGAACACCAAAACCATTTTATTTTATAAATAATGTAAATTGTTTTAATCCGTTCCAACACCCTGAATGTTTACCTTTTTAGTACAGTATTTTATACATTATTTTATGCATGAAATTGCACATTAAAATGCTGACCAACACATAAAAAGTAATGTATATCTCAGAAAATGTTAAACAAAATGGTAAATAACATAAACATAAATGTAACCCAAGCTAATTGTACATTCGGAAAGAAAAGAATTATGAATAGGATTTTTTTACCTTTGTGGTGGTCAGCAGAAGGCGCAGGTGGACGGAGGAAGGAAATTTATTGTTTGGAAAGAGTCCCCTTCCAGAAAAACCTCGGGGAGCTCTTCTGTCTGAGGGGTGCTCACGCGTTCAAATCTCTTTGCTCCTGTCACGTGCGAGTTGACAGCGGGGGGTGGGGCTGCCTCTCCAGGCCGCCCTCCACCTGCTGTCAATTCTCTAATCACGGACACGGGGCATTTGTACGGTTCGCGATCACCTCGCCAATGCCGGATGATTGACTCACCTCGCCACCGTACCTGGACTCTTCCTTCGATGTGCGAGTGTCCCGTAAATTTATGTCATCTTCCGGGATTGCGTAATTTTGCACCCTTGTGTGCCATTTGCTTTCTGGCGTAGTAAGCGGGTCGGATCATCCCCTGCCGTCTTACTCGCTGTGTTTTCTTTATTTGTGAATAAACATCCTGCTTGGTTAGTACGTCTCTGCCGCCTGCTTTGCGATCCCAATCATTCCACTACGTTCCGATGAGTCAGCTGCCGTCACTCTCGCTCGGAACGTGACAGCTACGGATGACTCTGCTACAGGATGTTCTTTTCTCTTAAAATATCTATCCAATGACAGTTGCTCTCACTCCCACAGCCACATCACTAGATTTCACAGCCTCCTTATTCTTTAATATCGTAGTTATACTGTATCATGCTGTATTCCCTAGCCAGATCAGACACTCGCACACCTCCTTCATATTTTGCGATTATTTCTTTCTTAAATGCAGTAGTTGTATGCACTACTTTTCTTTTTTCACTTGTAGCAGCATTTACTTTCTTTGGAGCCATGATTAGGGGCTAAAACTTTTCGTACATCTATATTAAACGCTAGAGCAAAACGCAGCACGTCCGCGTCCGACAACAGTTGGTCACGGAGAGAGCGATACACCCGTACGCCGCTCATCATCCCACCCTCGCGTACGCACTCACGCGTTGTACCGGCGTTCGAACACCGATTGGTGTTCATACTGCGAAGCAAGAATTTCTCGAATATTTTGTTCGGACTCCGATTTGTTCGAACTGTGAGTCGTTCGAAAACCGAGGTTCCACTGTATGTCATATCTTTATTGATGGTATCATATTCATGCCATTATGAATCTATCGTGTAAGTACTTGTAAAATTAGAAATTTTACCTCGATAAATGCAAACCTTTTTTCATGACAACAAAAAATGTGGGCAGTTTAGTTCACAACTTCTAGTTTTCCTGTCATCTACGTTATGTTTTTCTAGCATTTGAGAAATAAACATGCTGAGTTGCACTACATGAGCAGTGTTCGCCTTTGACAATCATGCATACATGTTTTAGAAAGAGAAGTCAGTGCAAACCTCAAACCACAAACCTCAAAACCAGAAAACAAGCAAATGGAATTAAGTAAAGGGAACTTACAGGAAATCTGTCAGGGAAAGAGGGAAAAAAAGGTAGCTGTCAATCAATGTCAGGATTTCAGAAGTGGTGACACTATATAATTAATGTACTCACTTTGGTGCTTGTATCCCCCCTGCTACCGCTCCTGCATTTGCGCCAGTTGCTGAGGAGGCTTTTCGAATTAGCTGGTACTGCATTTCAGCAGCAGCGGCACTTGAGTAGGACAATGATTTACCAAGAGGTGGATGGTGTGGCGATGGAGAAGGGTGGTGTGTGGAAGATGATGTCAAGCCCAGAGGGGTATCTGTGGAAATGTGCGGTGTGGGTAGGGATGGTGTCCCAGGCGGGGTGCAATAAAACGGGAAGGGTGGGGGTGGTGATGATTAAGTTTGATGATGATGATGATTATGGTGGTGGTGATGGTGGTTCTGATGATGATGTGGTGGATGATGAGCAGAAGCAGGAGGTGGCACATAGCTTTGACAAAACAGCAATGGGCGATTGCTTCGCTGTGGTTCCACCAACATATGTTCTCTCTCAGGAGGAGAGGTGCATGTAGAATGTTGGAGGAGAGCATGATGATGCTTGGGGAACTCAGAATTTATATCAGTATCTCTTTGTTTTGAAGGATGGAAAGAGGAGATGTATCCAGCTGCCACTGGAGAGCAGGGTGTCCCAGATGAAATCTCAGAAATTTTTGATTCTGTTGTCAGCGCTTTGTCAAAACCATCACCTCCAGCCATTAAGCTGTCATACGACAGGCTTCCATTATGAGCTGGATGGGGAGGTGGAGGAGTCTGATTTGCCAAGCTCTTGAAGCTGCTTGAGGTAGTGGGTGCTTCAGAGATCTGGCCAGCACATGCTAAGGTCTGCATGGAACCAGCGGATTGTGAGAGGACGACAGGATCAGAAAACGAGGGGTAAGAATGTAAAGAGTAGTTAGGGATGCCGCCTCCATCTCCACACTCTTTTCTATCCCCTCTTACAACACTCCCCACTCTGTCAAAAGAAGTGTCTCCCCGGTCCAGGCTAGGTTGTGAACGAAAACCAGGTTGATGTATGGATTGAACAAGTGAGGAGGTTGAAGAGGACGAATCCTTAATACTGGTGGACCTTTCTGCTCGACTTAACTGAAAGACAAAAACAGAGAAAGACCAGCATTGAGAAGACACAATCACATTACAGTTAGAAATAGTAGAACAACACTTCTATTGTTCAGTCAAAAAATCATTTTGCCGCAAATCAAAAACAAAAGCATTAAGCATAACTCAAAACGAAAAAAAAAGTTTGAGTGGTTATCCCTGTATGAAAAAGCTTGCCACTGAACTCTCCCCATCCCAAGATAAGAAATATATTTTTTTTTTTGACAAATTGCTAACTTGGTGAACACATTTCCAGTCACCATATCCATAAATTACTGTAAAACATGAGCAATATAGTAAGTATATGCTGTTGAATACATTATTATGCAGTATTGGTCAAAGAACAATGACAGCTTCAAACAGTGCAAGATTAGAATAAACTAAACAGATGACGATATATCAAGGTCATAATGTGTTGGGTTATGAATCTTGCTTCAAGTTCGAGAAGTCCTGAGTTCAAATCTCAAAGGAGCCACAATTAAAGGACAAACGACGCCTCCGGACAAGATGAGTCCATAATTTGTAAAATCACTTCAAATGACTTCTACTGAGCATATTTTACAAAGATTCCACCGCATATAGCTATATTTTACGTTTTAAGACTCGCGCTGAATATTCAGGAAGTCTTGTTTTCACGTTGATGACGACACCTTGATCTCTTCTCGGTGTAACCTCATACTTGCACTTGGGTCCCTCTCTATCTATCGATCTATGGATCTATATATCGATCTATGGATCTATGTATCGATCGATCTATGGATCGATCTATGGATCTATGGATCGACAGACAGACAGACAGACAGACAGACAGACAGACAGACAGACAGACAGATAATTTTACAGAGAGACAGAGAGAGAGAGAGAGAGAGAGAGAGAGAGAGAGAGAGAGAGAGAGAGAGAGAGAGAGAGAGAGAGAGAGAGAGAGAGAGAGAGAGAGAGAGAGAGAGAGAGAGAGAGAGAAATGTACTGATCAGAAACAGCCACAATGCCCTCTTATGGTTGTATCAGGTCAAAGTTGTAATTGCAGTGTTCACCATGTGTGTACATTACCTGGTTTGCATAAGCGTGGGTTCGTGGAGTCTGTTTTTTCCCAGGACTTAAGGTCGGTCTGTATTTATACATGGTTGGAGTAGGAGGTGTTTTGTTGAGTAGATCGTTATCTGTCGAGAAATGGGGGAAATGTTATATATAACATTGAAATTGTTATTGTTGTAATATTAGGTGAGACAATAAATCAGTCAGATTTGCTTTCACAACCAGCAAGGTGCTGGTATTTTTTACTGCACTTCAAAACCAGAGGAACATCCCTTCATCCATCTATCTAGAATAAATTATCCTGTTCAGAGTTGCAAGGAACCAACTTTTCTCACAGCTGACATTAGGGCATGGAAAAAAAATAAATTATTTTCATGCAGTGTCTTGTTATGTTTGGAAATATACACTGAGCAAGCTCTGAAACACTTCAACCGTTTTGAAAATTTGCGTATAACCGAATCGTTCAATGACAATGATCACAGTTCAGCGTGCAATGCATTGAACGATACAGCTCCAAAAGTTCCACACCTGGTACCAGAGTTCAAGGTGTGCCCATAGATGAACCTGATTATGTGTTGTCCCAATTCTTCTGTCTCACACATTTCCCTGCCATAGAGATCACATTCCATGTCACTCAAAGTAGCTTCTGTAGCTAGGATCAGACCACAAAGGTCCATGCCTTTGGTTGCTGCCCACCTCACAGAGCACCCAAACCCAAGGATAGTGAGTACATGGGTTGTCCATTTGTGAAGAGCCTGGTCAGGACTCAGTGTTGCAGGCTGAGCTACCAGTCTCTCTTCAGTGACCCCCCTCCCCTTCAGCGACCCCTTTTCCATAGGTGACTTGCCTCTGAGAAAGGGACAACTAGGTCCAAAATGTATCACTCATCATAAGAAATCATTTGAGCTGTGCTTTGTTTGGTCCCTCACATACAAACTGTTTGTCATGGGTGGCCCAGCTAAGGACATAAACACTCAACCAATTTAGCTCCTTGGTATAATATTTTTATGTCAAACCCATTCTCAGCCCTCTTATCTCACCCCACCACCCATTGAATTGGTGGTGAAAACCCGAGAATTGGCGGGGAATTTCCAGATGACATGCAGGGATCAAACCCAATACTTGGTGCATTCTTTGTCTTATGACATCACCTGGACATCCTCCAGTACAGTCAGTCAGTCATGTCCATAGAAATCTAGTGCTTGTATTTCTGACATATGGAGCATGCTTGATCGTGATATTCAAAAACATACAATTTCACCTAAAAAGATGAATGCAGGATACTGTGCTGATTACCTTGTGAGCTCCCTCTGGTGATTCCAGGGTAGTGGAGTGCCGATTTTGGAGGAGGAGGTTCAACATTATATGATTGGCTCTCTTGCATATCTAGACTTGATTTTGACTGAAATTATTAAAGAAATCACAGTTACAATGTGTGTGGTTTCAGGACAAATCAACAATTGAATCGGAGGAAATCAATGAAGTCAGCATTTGTCCTTTGTGTCCCACCCAAAGCAGGAAACTTAAATTGTTATAACACAGTGTGATGGTAAACAGCGGACTTTCGTGGATGTAATATTCAAGTTCTCCTCGCCCATCGGGTTCAAGTATGAGGAACCACAAATGTAAATTTGAATTGATGTCATACTGAACAAACCCTTTTATTGTGTCCACTGCCATTGACTTAACAACGGGGACATTACTTGCATTAACTTCTGGATCAAAATGTGGTTGTCGGTCGTTTCGACAGGCGTTACAAAGTTATATCTGGTACTAAGAGCTCCTGCAAATGGAAGTGGGGGGCAATTGGGCAACTTATGTGCAAAGCATGTCAGCGGACATAAGATCCAAAAGAGATTACTAAATGCATCCAAAAGCAAGATGAAACAACTGCTGACTTTTTTTCCATCGTTTGCGAACAGTGTTTAAAGCACATGTTGGAAGACCAGTCGCAATCAGACTTGTTCAATTCACATTTGCAGCAACATTTGCTCAATTAAGCACATCCTAATGCAACTCAATTTTAAAAGGACGTAACTTGAATTGGCCAACATGTCCGGAAATTCCCAGGTACAAGCAGCGCATTGACTGTTTCAGCAGGGAAGGCAATATTCTTGATCACTGCTACACAGCACTCAAAAGTGCATTCCGATCGGTTGCCCACGCAGCATTGGGTCTTTCTGACCACTATTTAATACATTTAATTCCTACATACAGTAAGGAACTCAAATGTGTAAAACTAATTGGTAAGACTGTCAATAAATTGACAGATGAGGCAAAGTTACCTCTACAAGAATGCTTAGACTGCATTGATTGAGGCGTCTTTGAAACTTCAATGGGCACACTGGATGAAAACAAAGACACTAACATAATACATTAGTTTCTGTGAGGATAAGTGTGTACCAACAAAGTCCTTCCACTCCTTCAACAATAACAACCCATTGTTCAGAGCTTTTACTCAGACATCTGAGAAAGGAGAAAGAAAAGCTATGCTGAAAGGCTTAAAAACAGTTCTCTGCTAATGACTGGATCGGTGTGGAATGGCCTGAAAGCAATGACACATTATCAGTCACCCTTCTCCCTGAAAGACTGCATGGACCAGCTTGCTCCGGTCTTTACACAGATCTTGAACTGATCTATGGAGCAGAGTGAGGGCCCATCCAGCTTGAAAGAGTCGATGATGTTAGACTCTAACATCATCCCAGTTTCCAAGAAACATCAGGATTGAACAACATAAGGCCTTTCACTCCACTATTGGCCTTGTGCTGAACCACCTAAAGAACATTACTGGTCCTGTTAGGGCAATTCGCTGCACAAACACATTCTTAACATCTGTTGTCACTTTAAATATCTACACTTTTGTATACTTTCTTTTGGTTTGATTGTAAGCTCCCACTTCTAGATAGTTTGTAGCTGATAGACACTTACACAACAATATTAGCTAGTAGGCTAATGGTGATATTTTATTGATATAATGGTGAGGCAGCTCGCCCCTCCCTCTCTCTCTCTCTCTCTCTCTCTCCTTCCTTCTTAGACCCTCTCATTTCTCTCCATTAGAGAAATGGAGTTGGGGTTATCTTAAAAGAGGAGTTTGTGAGCAATGTCTTAGAAGTAAAAAGAGCATCAGATAGAATGATGAGTCTGAAGCTAGAAATTGAAGGTGTGTTGTTAAATGTTGTTAGTGAGTATGCTCCACAAGTAGGATGTGAATTGGTGGAGAAGGAGAAATTTTGGTTGGACTTCGATGAAGTCATACAGAACATCCCTAGAAGTGAGAGGGTTGTAATTGGTGGAGACTTCGATTGACATGTTGGCGTAGGAAACAAAGTTGATGAGGAGGTGATGGGCAGGTTATGACAGGTGACATATATATATCTCCATCTCTCTCTCTCTCTCTCTCCCTCCCCATCTCTCTCTCTCTATATATATATATATATATATATATATATATATATATATATATATATATATATATATATATATATATATATATATATATATACAGTAAAGTCTCGTTATATCGATATTCAAGGGAGTCCGAAAAAAATATCGATATAACCGGGACTATCGATATATCCGACTCTGTTTGCATATAATTTTCTCCGTGCGTGCATAGAAATAGTATCGATATAACCGGGACTATCGATATATCCGATATCGATATAACGAGACTTTACTGTATATAGTAAAGTCTCGATAGTACTTATTACGATACTATTTCTATGAACGCAAGGAGAAAATTTACATGCCGCAGGATCGGATATATCGATAGTCCGGTTATATCGATATTTTTTCCGACTCCCGAGAATATCGATATAACGAGACTTTACTTACTATATATATATATATATATATATATATATATATATATATATATATATATATATATATATATATATATATATATATAGTTTATAACCTTAAACTTTCTTATTCAGTCTAATATCATATTTCATCCTTGTATCTCGTAGCTGATAGGTTCTTTCCAAATGATGCCATTCCCGCACATGCCTCTCTCTCTGCTGACGAAGATTAAAGTAATCTTTGTACTCAACTTGATTCCTGCTGATTTTACTACCATCTTCTAACACCGTGAAGAACCCGAACCAGAGAGAATCATCATTTCATCTTTAACAGCCATTGTCTGTAAATCGTGTATGTCCGGAATATTCTGCAAAAAAAACCTTTGAAAGTACAGTTCATCGACTCCAGCTTGTATTTGGATCGCCAAAATCATCTGACATTAACTAACACGCGGAGGAAAGAAGGCCACTCTCCTCCAACGAAGAGTCATTCAATCTGAAGCACTTTTCTGCATCCTCATAGTCGTATGAACCAGAAGGAGGAAAAGATCAATTTGTCCTTGGAGGAAACTATGCAGTTTAGCAAGACTCGGTGAACGGCGGTGATGGATGAATTTTGACTTTACTGTGGGCAGGACATTTTACAGATGCCTCGCCCAACCAAAAGATTAGTTTCGTCAGTAAAGGTCACTACTCTGGTGAGTCGATGAGAAGGTTTTTTCAGCCGTCATCTGTACTTTTTTGAAGGTGTCGGATGTTTCGCCTCCTATCCAAGAGGCTTCGTCAGCGAACTAAAGTCTTACTGGTCGTATCGGCCCTATTTATATATCCCTAATGTCCAGACATGGCGGCGCCGGACACAGCTATGATAGGTCCCTACTCTCAGGTTGGGGAGAGCAGAGGACCACTCGCTGTGGCCCCACTGATTGTTCCTACATTCCTGACTAACGAGTGGCCTGTTTGCCCCACTCCCTCCGGTATCACTTCATCAGCATTACGAATGTTGCCTAACCTGTGTTGCCTAAGCATGTCTGGACATTAGGGATATATAAATAGGGCCGATACGAAAAAAACATGACTGTAATCAGATTGAATTTGGCTTGATTGATCTTATCTCACCCTATGCAGAGCTCCTTGTAAACCATTATTCAGGACCTCTGCAGTTCGCTCGGTCTCAATTAGTTGTGGCAGTTGAAACGGAGGCTGGACACACACACACTGCACATAGCTCTTCCTTGTCAAATATCTGCAAAGGAACAAAAATAAGTACATTTCCAAAGGCTGGCTGCACACACTGAACCCCCTTGACATCTGGCTTTGTTAAATGTTCCTCCCTTTGAGTATATACTGCAGGGTGTCGGCGGAAAAATTGAACGACATGCCGCAAATTGATTACACAGAGTCTCTCCAATTTACAATCATTGGTGTTATGAACAACGGTACATATGAATGTTGTTGCGGGTATGTCAAAAAATGTTCGAACAGAGATGCTGTAAATGAGATTTTGTATTGCGCGCCGTCTTCCGGCCGAGCTCGCTTGCGAATGGCTGCGTACTGTGCTTCACGCGCACGCACACACAGACATTTTGGAGGTTTCAAGGGCTGGATGTTTACGCGACGGACACCAAGCATTACCAATCAGTGCCCAGCTATGCTGAAGTGTTGCCAACGAGTTCAGGCCTCGATCCGCCGAGCTCGTTTACGATTGGCTGCGTAGAGTACGTGGGCCAGGAGGAAATTCCGCTTCCCAGTTGAGGCACAGAGGAGTGAAAGTCAGCTTTATTGTCAAATATGCTAATATGGATGGCATACAGCACAGATTGAATTACTATCCTCTTGGACCCAGCGTGCAAGGCACTTATAATGTGGCTAAAAAAAGACAATTGACATCAGACAATACATATAAATTGTAAATGTAAAGTGGAGTAGTGTCATATGTAAAGTGATGTAATGTAATAATGCAAAAAACAAAAAGGTTGAAGTGGGGTCGTGCAGAAGAGAAAAAAAAATAAAGTTCGGGATGATAGTACAGTGTGTAGCGTGTACTCAGAGTTCGGTGAGTGTGGCAGTGGGAAGGGGGGGCAGGGCTGGGAGGGAGTTGAGTCTCCTGACCTCCTGGTGGCAGAAACTGTCCATGAGCCTGCTGGTCTTTGCGCCGGGACTCCACAGTCTCCTACCCGATGGCAGCAGGCTGAAGAAGCTGTGGGAGGGGTGTGTGGGATCGCCATCCTGATGGATCTGAGGGTGAGGCGGGTGTTGTAAATGTCCTGAAGGGTGGGGGGGAACCGATGATCTTCTCAGCTGTCCTCACGATGCGCTGCAGAGTATTACGGCAGGACACGGTGCAGGCCCCAGACCACACAGTGATACAGCTGGTCAGGATGCTCTTGATGGTACCGCAGTAGAAGGAGGTCGTGATGGGGGTCGGGTCTCCAGCTCTTCTGAGCTTGCAGAGGAAGTACAGGTGCGGGTGAGATCTCTTGGCCAGTGATGCCATGTGGTGGCTCCAGGACAGGTCTTCGGAGATGTGCACTCCCAGGAAACTGGTGCTGCTCATGCTCTCCACTGCAGCACCGTCGATGGTTATTGGAGCATGCTGGGAGTGCACTCTCCTGAAGTCCACAACAATCTCCGTCTTCATCACACTCAGGCGGCTGACCTCGTTCCTGTAGGCTGTCTCTTCATCGTTGTTGATCAGGCCCACCACACTTGTGTCATCCGCAAACTTTATGAATAGGGTGCAGCTGGATAGATGGATGGTGAGCAGAGCGAAGAGGAGGGGGCAGAGTGAAGAGGAGGGGGCTCAGCACACACCCCTGGAGGGCCCCTGTGTTCAGCGTGATGGTGCTGGAGGTGTTGTTTCCAACACTAACTGCTTGTGGTCACCCCGTTAGGAAGTCCAACAGCCAGTTGCACAGGGAAGTCAATGAACAGCATTCTGACATAGGAGTATCTGGTCTTCAGGTGGGTGAGGGATGTGTGGAGAGCGGTGGAGATGGCATCATCGGTCGAGCGGTTAGGCCGATATGCAAACTGCAAAGGGTCGTGGTTGGGGGAGGGCAGCCTTGCTGTGGTTCCTAACTAGCCGCTCGAAGCACTTCATGAAGATGGGAGTGAGTGCGACCGTGCGGTAGTCGTGGCAGGTGGGGGGCGATTTCTTCGGGCCCGGGATGATCGTCGTGGCTTTGAGGCACGTGGGGAACACAGCCTGGCTCAGTGAGCTGTTGAAGATGTCCGTGAAGACACCTGTGATCTCCTCAGCGCAGTCTCTCAGGACACAATGCCCTCGGGACCCAGGGCTTTTTGTGCCTTGGTCATTCTGAGGGATCACCTCACGCTGGTCACCAGTAGCTGGTGGTGTCTTCTGTGCTGGAGTGCTGTTGTCTGCCTCGAAGCAGGCGAATAAGTCGTTCAGATGGTTCAGAAGAGTGGTGGAGTTCTCGCAGGTCTGTTGAGAGGGCTTGTAGTCTGTCATGGTCTGTATCCCCCGCCACAGGTTCCTGGTGTCTCTGCTGTCTCTGAAGTGGTTGGCGATCCTCCTGGAGTGCTGTCTCATGATGCTGCGCGATAGGTTGGCCCTGGCTGTCCTCAGGCCCAGCTCATCGCCAGCTTTAAAGGCAGCGTTCCGAGCCCTCAGGAGCCTGTGGACTTCACCCGTCAGCCATGGCTTCTGTTTGGCCCGGATGAGGATGTATCTGGTGACAGTCATGTCATCCATGCACTCCCTCAAGTAGACAGAGTCGGTGTAGTCCTGGAGGTCTATGGTGTTGTCGTAGGTGGCTGCTTGTCGGAACATGTTCCAGTGGGTGGTAAAGAAGCAGTCTTGGAGTGCCTCTGACGGCCTATCAGGCCACACCCGTATCTACTTCTTGACTGGTCTGAGGACTTTGACAAGTGGCCAGTGTGCGGGAATTAGCATGATGGCCTGAGGTGTGATTGAGTGGCCTGAAGCTCCGATGTGGGGGAAGGGAAGGCTTTGTAGGCTCCTTCGTATGTGGCGAAAACATTATCCGGAATGTTGTCACCTCTAGTGGGAAAGTTAATGTGTCCATGGAAACACGCTTTTCGGGTTGGCATGGTTGAAATCACCAGCCAGGATAAGGAAAGCATCTGGGTGCGCTGTCTGTTGCTCGCTGATGTGCTGGTGGAGTTCATTCAGTGCCACACTCCTGTTGTTAATTGAGCTCGAGGGTGGGGGTGTAAACTGCTACCAGTAGTCTGGCACTAAATTCCCACGGCAGGTAGAATTGCTGACATTTTACGACCATAAGCTCAGTGGTGAGCAGTGTTTACATACCACAACAGCGTTGCGGCACCAGGCATCACTGATGTAAACACAGAGTCCCCCGCAGCGAGTCTTCCCCCCGTCGACGAGCGCTCTGTCTGCTCGGAAGCTGGTTCGCTGGGATAGCTGGATGGCACTATCCGGTTTGCCGTCATCCAGCCATGTTTCCACAAACACAAGGACACAACACTCACCCACCGTCTTGGAAGTAGAGCGGAGAAGTCTTATGTAGTCCATTTTATTGTACAGCGAGCGTACGTCAGCCAGCGTGATGGTAGGAATGCTCGGCCGGCGGGGGCTAGCCGCGAGCCTAGTGCGGATAGCTCCGCGCTTCCCCCTCTTCTGCTTCCTCATACTCTGGGTTGGGTACAGGAGTGGGGGTCGGTGGACGAGCCGACTCCTGGAGCAATCCACACTCGCTTCGAACTTCTGTTTCCGCTGGTTCTGGAACAGCATGGGCAGAACCTCACAGGAGTAGGTACGCCTCGAATGTAGCGAGGCAGAGGGAGACAAACATTTACACGAGTGTGACAAACATAATAAACACGAAAACGCCAATTTGCCTGGAGAGAGAGGAGCCGCTGCATGTTTACGCGCCGTCATTAAAAAAAACAAAAAACAAAAGGAGGCGACACATAACAAAAAGTAATGACTGCTAGCAAGTAATTCAGTAATTATGTGCCAGCAGCTTCATTCATGGCTTACTGAAGACCCAAGGATATATGTTGTCGTACTACAGTAGGTGTGAATTTATTTTGCGGCTGTTAGAGCGTCTGTGGTTTATACATACATGTACATATATTCCATACAAAATATAGCACGGAAGCAACTTAAGAACAAATTCACCTGACGAACGACTGCTTGGAACGTATCTCGTTCGTCAGCTGGGGGGCATCTGAACAGCAGCTTTGACTCCTTGTTTTAAGTGCTTTGTCACCATCTTGTACCCACCCCACAATCCCGTGTGTGTTTCTGATATTTGCAACAGGGTTCACACCTGATGTACTGCAAATAATGGGGGTTATTGCATTAATTATGTTGTCAGAATCAGCATCAGAAAGCCTTTAATAGTCCCACAATGGGGAAATTTGCAATATCCAGCAGAAAAATTGAAAGGGGGTGGAAGGTCTAAAGATAAAACAAAGTATTCTATGCACAAAAGAAAACGTCAGGAGACTGAAATGTACAACTGCACAAAAAAACATTTCATCAAAAGAACTGTTAATCGTGCAAAGAATAAAAATGTATAAAAGTATAAAAAGCATATTTGATATATGAAACTGTATTGACTTGACATAAGGTGGCTGTGCTATTTAAAATGTGCCCAGGTTTTTGTTTTTGTCATGTGTGTTTATTAAGAAGCCTGACAGCAGTCGGTAGGAACAAACGGCTGTATTCTCTCCTTCTTTTGAGCGCACGTAAAAGTCTCTGGCTGAAAGATCTACCCAGTGCTATCAGGGTGGGCAGGAGGGGGTGCGAGGGGCTGTCCATCATAGGTAGCAATTTTGCTACCGTCTGTGTGTTGCCCATCAACTCCAGAGAGTCCAGGGAGCAGCCCAGGACAGAACTGGCCCTCTTGACCAGGTGATCCAGTCTTTTTCTGTCCCTGGTGGCGATGCTGCCTGACCAGCAGACAATTCCATACTGTATGGCTGAAGCGACCACAGAGAGTTGTCATGTTTTGAGAGCATTGTATCCTGTACCGAACCAAATTCATGATAAAGGATAAAGTTGACTTCCATCCCACCAGAATCACGTGAGACCCGTTGGTCACTGTTGAGACTTGACCTGTGGGATTCCCCCAAAAAGTTCAGCCTCTGTCGCTGATTTTGACTTGGCATGTTTTGAGTCTTGGGGAGAGTATTTTTAAGACCTCCCCATGTGCGCTGAAATGGTTTCCTTTGATGAAGCAAATTACTGGAACTCTAAGCTGTGCTCTTCTATCAATGAGTTTGAGGTTAGTGAAGTGGTTAAAAAGCTTTTCGGCGGCAAGGTGCTGGGTGAATGAGACACGCCCAGAGTTCATCAAGACTCTGGATGTTGTGAGACTGTCTACATCACGTGAACACTTAGAATGAAAGTTCTGGAGACAGGTGCCCTTTTTTAGGAAGAGAGACAGCAGTGTCACATTTCTGTTTGTGACCAACAGTTGGCACTGTAACGTGGTGCACCTGTTTGTCATTATGTCATTAGGATGTGAAAAGGACTATCGGCACGGCCACTCTGTGGCGGGTCATTGTTTGTTAGACCCTTGATGAAAATGTTTCTTCAGCCGTCATCTGTACATCTTTGAAGGTGTCGGACGATTCGCTTCTCATCCATGAGGCTTTGTCAGTGAACATTTTTTTTTGCTTGTATATATATATATATATATACACAGTAAAGTCTCGTTATATCGATATTCAAGGGAGTCCGAAAAAATATCGATATAACCGGACTATGGATATATCCGAACCTGCGCGCATGTAATTTTCTCCTAGCGTTCATAAAAATTGTATCGTAATAAGCGGTACTATCGATATAACCGATATCGATATAACGAGACTTTACTGTATACAGTAAAGTCTCGTTATATCGAAGAAGTAATCAGTGTCGCCTCAGGGAATAGTCCTTTGCTCCCCCAACCTTAAAGCAGGGAACTATCAAAGTAGGGATCTATATACAGTAAAGTCTCGTTATATCAATATTCAAGGGAGTCCGAAAAAATATCGATATAACCGGGACTATCGATATATCCGACCCTGTTTGCATGTAATTTTCTCCGTGCGTGCATAGAAATAGTATCGATATAACCGGTACTATCGATATAACCGATATCGATATAACGAGACTTTACTGTATACAGTAAAGTAGAGGCTCCAGCAACCCCCGCGACCCTAATGAGGAATAAGCGGTACGGAAAATGAGATGAGATGAGATGAGACATCATGCCACACTTGTCTGAAGTACAATGAATGGTATGCTTCTAAGTAAAAAATAAAAATGTAAATGTCAACCTGGGTGCTTGTGAACTGCAGAGAACATGAGCAATATTCTTCCAACACCCACTGGTAAAAGGGTTGACTCCTCCTCTGAACTTTCCGGTCACCTAAAAAAGATAAGAAATAACAGAGGATTGGACATGACATTTATCGTGTATTCCAGGTCGTTTGTGGTTCAGCATTCACAAATGTACCTGCTCATATATTTTACCACCAGGATTTCAATTCAGGTCAGTAAAGTCAGCAAGGTTTTATAATGTCTGAAAGTACTTCTTTGTTCTATGTTATATTTGAGTGGTGGAATTCTGATGTGTTTTTTACTTCCTGAGGTGACAATGCCCAAGCGAAGACCCAAATGGAAAATTTGCCTTGAATTGTGAATACGTCTTGCCATCTAATTGAAACCTAGTATACAGTTAGGCCTGAAAATATTTGGACAGACACACAATTTTCACAAGTTGGGCTAGTCAGATATGTTCGATCAGACACTATGGACAACGACTCGAACTCAGAAAGATTGTCCCTACTGCCGGCAGGAGACGCAGCCACTCATGACAGACGTCTGAATTCTGCAGCCCTCTGCCAAGCTATTTATTGAGAGTATATGCAAATTTAAGTGATACATTAGTAAAACATAGTTTTCTTGATTAGAATACCACACCCCTGGAACGTACTGAGCCCCAACAGCTGTAAGCAATAAAACTTTGTATTTTCCATGAGCTGATAAATTTGTAACCTGGCTAATGAGCTCTTCCTGTGATAAGGAGTTTCCCAAGCGCTAAATAATGTCCAAGGCCAGCTCTCCTAGATGAAGATGACAGTTTAACAAGCTGTGTCTGTTGACCTGATTGACCCCAGGTTGTCTGTGCTACAATTGGGTATTGGAGTCACACAGGTTGACTAAGCATATAACAGCATGAATCTTTTAAATATGAGAACTTATTCTGTTTAACCGCATTCGACTTGAAATGAAATATTTTGACCATAATTGCAGTGCAGACTGTAATGTTTAATTCAAGTGGTTGGACAACATCTGACTGAAAATGAAGGAATTGTACAAGTTTTTTCCCAAACAAGCCACATTTTAGGGACTCAAAAGTATTTGGAATATTAACTCATTCACTGCCATTCACAAATGTATTCGGGAATTTAAAATATGCTGTAGAACGCCATTTCCGAGTTCATTCGGGTTTCCCTTTTTTTTGCATCTCGGTCTATCTAGTGTGTGAATTTCTGTAGGTAATGTATTTCCCTTCAAGAGGGAGGGAGGCCTTCCTTTCAGGGTTTTAAAGGAGGAGAAAGCGGTGGTGATCATAGCGAAGTATTTTACTGGTAGTCACAATTACAAGCAATGTACGCTGGCACAGTATTGAAATGGCAGTTTAGCTGTACAACACAGTGAGGGTGATCTGTAGGAAGACTCGGGGCATTCACCCGATCGGCGAGGAACCAGCAGAAGCAGGCAGGACGACCCACCCGGAAGTTCAGGTACACATTCACGCGAGTTAGTTTTATTTTGTTTGCTCGGTGAATTCCTCCTGCAATAATCTATTATAGTTCAGACGTTCAGTGGGTTGTTCAGACGTTCAGTTTGTTAAGTTATGTACCATTATGTTCATCCTGTGACATCACAAGCGCACATGTGATGCTACTGTTATGTCTTAAGCGCATTGTCGATTCCTTTTTGATACTGTGAGATGTAACTGATACAGTATGATGATATTCATCCATATTTCTACAGAGGCTGGTCCAAGTGGAGTACCCCCCCCAACTCCCACACAGAATGCTAAAAGGCAGATGGAGAAGCGTCAGCGGCTGGCCATCGCTCCTACAGCAAAGAAAGCAAGACCAACCATAGTCTGCAGGGTCTGTGCACGGCGGGTGCTCCAGGAGTGAGACAAGACTTTATTGCAAGTCTTTATCAGTCCCGCTGCACCATGGAGAGTGCTATGCCACACTAAAAATAAGTACAGGCCGTCCCAAAGATAAAGAATCTTTTTGTTTTTACTTTTGATTCCTGCTTCATTAATAAATTATCTATAACATTCATTGAGAGCTCCTTGGATCGCATTATGTGTGTTCACAACAACAGCTTCCAAATGCAAGATCATACACCTACAATCAACTACAGACCTTTTCACTCATTAAATGATGACAGGTTAACAAAAAGGGGGGATTTCTGAGTCAATTACAGTTCTCTGCGCCAATTGTCCAATTACTTTTGGTCCTTTGAACAAGGGGAATAAGGGGTGTAAAAGGCGACAATTCCTAAACCCTTATTCCGATTTGAATGTGCAAAGTCGCAAATTGCAGCTGAGAGTGTGCACATGAAGCCCATATATTATATTACATATATGACTGTATTTTGGAATGTGTTTATGTGAACAGCTAAAATAAAACTTGTGTCACAGTCCAAATATTTTCGGGCCTAACTGTACATAATAAACCGAGCATCAAACGCCAGAAACGTAAAATAGTAGCAGCAAAAACAAGAACAACAACTGGTTTCAGCAAGACTGTGACAATACTAGTAGTCCATGCTTCAGGGCTAACTGTTTACTGTACTTTATAAAAGAAATATCAAAGCAATGTTTGAAAGTGATTGTATATGCAAAGGATTTGAGCCAGATGTCACGAACCTTTTTGAAAGTGTGAGATATTTCTTGGTTTGGTGATTTATGCAAAGGGCTACAAGTTACAACATATTATTAAAAGTCTCGATCCAACTTTAGAGAGTAAATCAGCTCTTCATTGGAATCGCTCACAGTTCATGGACTGGTGCCTGCAGAACCACTTCCAGATCAACCCTGGGAAAACTAAGGAGTTGGTTGTGGATTTCTGCAGGAAACAGTCTTCACCTGCAATGACGAACAACTAGGATACGGACATACAGAGTGTGACCTGTTTCAAGTAGCAGGGCTTTCTTCTCAACAATAAACTTGAATGGTCAAACACCACAGACACTCTGATGGGGAAGAGAGAGAAATGGTTCTTTCTGCGTAGAAAATTTAGGTCTTTTGGAGTTCAGGGATCACTCCTTAGCACAGCAACCTCCCTGAACAGAACCCAGTTACCATCACAGCGGCAGATATACAAGAAAGAGTCTCAGGTATGAAAAACTGGACGGCATCCTGATCATGAAGGGTGCAGTTCCTTCCAACTATCGGCCAATAACCTGTCTCTCCACAACATGGAAGCTCATGTCAGGCATCATTGCGGCTAAGATAAGTGGACACATGGATCAATACACGAGCAAAGCACAGAAAGGCATTAGTAGAGATACTAGAGGTGCCAAACATCAGCTGCTGGTTGACAGAACACACACTTTATCTCAGGAAGTCCTATCAGTGGCTAGAGAGGGCTGGCCTCAAGGACAGCACAGAGGCACTCATCCTGTCTGCTCAAGAGCAGGCCCTGAACACCAGAGCCATAGAGGCACGGATATACCACACCAGGCAAGACCCAAGGTGTAGGTAGGTGTAGGTTCGAGAATAGGAACACAATAAAGTTTGATCCTGTTTTCGGGTAAGGTCCTTTAAGAGCAGGCACTTGGGCTATCTATGTGGTGTTTGGCAACGAATGAACATTAACTCTGTCACCCTGTTTTAAACTTCTTCTTCTTCTCCGTTTGGATTTTCCCTTCAAGGGGTCGCCACAGCAAATCAGTGTCCTCCATCTTTAGAGGTTTGATCCGCATGTTTGTTTTGGCCAAGCTTTTACGTCGGATACCCTTCCTGACACAACCCTCTGTATTTATCCGGGCTTGAGACCGGCACAAGAAATCTTATGTCCCTTTGTGGCTACAGAACAAGCAACTCGCTCAGTAAAAGGCTCCAAAACACAAAATGGTAAGCGGCACAGCAACATTCAAAAACGTAAAAACTATACTCACCATTAGATGACAATGCTCTGATCTTACTGTGCAATGGGCATCTCTTTCCCTTGATCCTTGTAATAATAATAATAATAATAATAATAATAATAATATTAATAATAATCCGTTTTAAACCATTGTCGGTAATTTCAATTACTTTAGATAGGCAGACCAATGATTGGTGGAAATGTATAATTTGAGATACCCTGAGTCCCTATAACCCACAATCAATGGTGGTTGGCATGTAAGGAGACAAAAAAAATACAATATTTTCTACCTGCTCATTTGTAGTTCTGCCCCTTCCCACAAGAACAATGTGGAAACCAGTAAGACCTGCAACTGGAATGAAGAACAGGCCTGAAACACACATTACAACCATCCTGAAAAGGAAGGATGTTAAGGAACATATTGTCTGCTAATACTCTCATATGCCCTGGTTATTTGTAGTCGAAACACAGTTGGGGTTTTGGGGGTCAAACAAAAATTCAAGAGCATGAGATAAAACAAACAACCAACCAAACAAACAAACAAATCACTGATCTGATAAAGAGAAGGAACAATCGGCCAAAAATATGTATAAACTGTTGACAAATGACATGACAAAATGACAAAATGAGGTGACGGGATGCTGATTTCTATAGAGGTCTTTTACAGTAATGGTTTGATTTACAGTGCTGTCCAAAATAATAGCTGTGCAATGTGACAAACCGGAATATGCCTGGTTTTGTCACATCCTCTTCAACGCCAGGAGCGCGCCCCTCCCCTCCCTGCTCTCCGGACTCACTCACCTGTTGCTCATTTCCTTCCTTCTGGCTATAAAAGCCACCTGTTTCCGCTCGGTTGCGCCGGTGTATTCTCTGTTGTTCCGCTGTCTTCCGTCAGTACGCAGGTTGGTCCCATTTGTCCACTCGGTTGTCTTTCTACCTGTTTTGCCCTAAATGTCTCAGTAAAGACCTTTTCTTGAACTTGCCGTCTCCATCGGGTATTTTGGATCCAACTCGTTATTATTTCTCCTCATCCCTTGAGTCCTGTCACCACGCCTCGAGCAGGACGTGACAGGTTTTTCGTATATTTCTTATTGTTAAATCCCAGACAAGTTACCGTTAGGTGCAGGAGATTCTCAGAATACAAAAAAGAACCAGCATTTATAATGGGGACTTTCCGAAGGCTGTGCAGTTGGGCAAAGAGTTCAAAGGGGTATATTATGTACATAGCAGTGTGGCAACCAATTGGATTGGATTAACCTTTCTTCGTCTCACAATGGAGAAATTTACATTTCACAGCAGCAACGTTATGAAAGGAATTGGAAAGGAAAGAAAGGAGAAAAACAAAATACAGGGCCTGCTGGAAATGCAGCCACTCTCGCAATGGCATCTTGAAGTCAAAATAACAAAACAACTAAATAACAAATATAGTGAGACCTTGGCTTACGAACTTAATTGGTTCCCAGACAGAGTATGTAAGGCGAAAAGTGTGTATCCCAAAAATTTATTTCCCATAGGAAACCATTAAAATAAGAATAATCTGTTCCCAGGTTTCCATAAAATATTATTTTCAACTAAATAAGCCTTAAAACTACACACAACATACCTTATTTTATGTATATAAATGTGCTACTGTATTGTAATGAAAGAAATACACTGCACGGTATAATAAAGTCACTTTATGTACATTTGTGATGGTCATTGATGGCTTGATGGAATGGCATTGGAGGGCGGCGGTCAGAGGGATTGCTGTTTGGAAAGAGAGTCACATTCCATAAGGACTGTAATTAAAGAAATAAACTGTACTGTAAAATGAGTCGTTTTATTTACCTTTGTGATGGTCATTGATGCCTTGATGGAATGGCGTTGGAGGTCAGAGGGAATTGCTGTTTGGAAAGAGAGGCACATTACACGAGGACTGTAATTAAAGAAATAAACTGTACTATAAAATAAAGTTTTATTTACCTTTGTGATGGTCGTTGATGGCTTATGGAAGAAGAGTCACCTTCCCTAAGGACTGTTGGTAACTCAACCTCTGGTGTGGCTTCTTTTCTTTGCTTCTTTGGAGACTCCTTCTCATTTTTGCTGATTAAAAACCTCTTAATTGACACCTGTTGCTTCCTGACTTGTAAGGTCTTACGAAGCTGAGGAATCATATTATCGTTCATCATGTTGATGATTCTCATAGCCACAGTCTTTTCTGGAACTGTTTGATAAAAGCCTGAACATAATTCCACTTTGCCAACATTGCCTTGATGGGCTCACTTGATGCTGCAGCCATCTCCGCCTCCTCGCCCTCAGATGCCATCAATTGCTGGCTTTAAAATCCTCAATAAGCGCCAAACTTCCAGGGTGCCGCATGGCGATATGGTGAATTAGCCGTGCTTTCTCGCATATAATTGCTTTACTCACGATGTCGCCGGATAGCTGCTTTTCGTTAATCCAAATTAACAGAAGTTTTTCAACTTCTTCGATTGCCCGAGGCCGTTGCTTTGACAGCACGGAAACACCTTTTGCAACAGACGCACCTTTGATGGCTTCTCTGTTGCGGAGAATGGTAGCAATGGTTGACTTAGTATAGCCGTACTGGGCAACTAAATCACACAAACGCACACCTCGTTCGTGTTTTTCAATGGTCTCCTTCTCCTCGACGGTGATTTTGTTTTGTGTCTTCTTCAGCTGAACACAAGCCTGTGGTGCGGTCTTTTTCGGTCCCATAATAGCAAAATTATCTGCAAATAGCTCCTCGGAGGCGATCGATGCGTGAATTCAGAGAGAGGGGGTGTGGAAAGGTGCGCCGGCTGGAGCGCTGTTCGGTCGTGTGCTTCCGCCAAAGATCCGAAGATAACTTCGCTAGATCCGAAGATCACTCCGCCAGCCATGGTGGGTGTGTATCGCGAAAAGTAGTGCGTATTTCAAGGTTTAATTTTCATAAATTTGACATTCGTAAACGAAAAGTTCATAAGGTAAGGTGTTCGTAAGCCGAGGCCCCACAGTACTGTAATTTCTGGACTACAAAGTGCACCTGATCTTTCGCCTCACCCAGTACATTTTTTACACAGATATGAAGAAGCAAAAAAAAAACTGTGGTCATGCAACTAAATACAGGTAACATCCGAGTTCCGACTGGGTTCTGTTCCGACAAAAAGGTCGTAAGTCAAACGGTCGCAAATGGAAAAGCATTCTAAATGGCCGATGCCAGGTATATACGACAGAATAGTATACAATGTCAATCTGTTGTTTTTAAAGAATGTTTTCTCTTGAATACTATTATATCCCAAACTGCTTACAGTTCAATTATAAATCTTATAACTTTTAGTGTCCATTTTATAATTTTATATTTTGTATTATTGATTTTTATTACTGTGTCGTTCTGCTGACCCAAATACGCACGGCTTCCCATGCATACACGCTGTTGAAAAATCCCTGTCCCTGCTAACGGAGAAGCTAGGAGAGGTCGCCCAATACGCACGCTCAGACTTAGCGGACGATGAAGGAAAAAAGCCTCAAAGAGGCGGTGACGGCATAGGCCGACACGGCGTTCTTGTTGCGCCGACGCAGCGTTCTCACGCCCGACCCACTTCGGCTTTCGCTGACCCACAGTCGCTGACCCACAGTTTCGCTGACCCACAGTGTCGACCCGAGCGCCGACACTCACCCGCCTCGGTGTCCGGTTGTCTTCTCCCCGGCCTTACCCCGCTCTCCGTGCAGACGCGCGGGCCGACCCCGCGGTTGTCTGCGATGCAGACGCGCTCGATCCACCACCTTGCCGCCGCCGCGATGCCACCGACGCGATGCCGCCGACGCGATGCAGCCGACGCGATACAGACTGTGACGGGGACCCTCCCCCCCATTCGCCTCGGCTTTCGCCTTGGCCGGTGGACACCCCTCCTCCCGTGCCATTACACGGTCAATTGCTGTGTGACAGTGAGATACTGGCTTCCTAAAAATGCGCTGCAAGGACGTTGCGGTGCCTGGCGTAGAATTAAAAAAAAAAGGGGGGTCTGGCGGTTGTGGTCGTAAGTACGGGTATGTCGCACCGGTTGTAACTCGGATGTAACCTGCAGTACCTTTTCTGGGGGGAAATACAAAATAGTTTTGAGTTTGTACAGTCAACAGCAGACGCTGCAATTTTTTGAACACGCCCCTTTGAACTATTTGCCCAATTGCACAGCCTATGAAGCATGCCCTTTATGACTGCTGGGTCTTGTTTCCTGAGAATCGACTGACACCTACTGGTCACTTGTCAGTAGGTGCATTTAACAATAAAGAATATACTAAAAACCAGGGATATTCTGTTTCGTCACATTTCACTGCTATTATTTTGAACAGCACTGAATGAACGTCACTTCATATAAATATTTGCACTCTTCATATAAAACGCCACAACAGGAAAATACTGCTTCTTGCTACGAAAGAAATATCAAGATACAAAAACTAAAAATTCAGACTCAGCAGCTAATCACAGCTCGGAGGTTTCCTGAACGAAACATACTCATAGCCGCGCTGCCAATATTGCCAAGCATCATCTTGGCATCCCATTGGGTAAGAGAGACCTCTACAGCAGTGTTTTTCGGCCATTTTTGAGCCAGGGCACATTTTTTACATTGGAAACATTTTGTGGCACACCACTAACCAAAAATGTATTCATAAAGTGACACTCTGAACAGTATATTTGTGCTTGAAAATCACGGCTTTATAGAATGTCAATGTGTGTAGATTGATAGACGTGTTTATGGATTGGATGTACCTTTATTCGTTGTTATGCATCCTTATCATTCGTCCCACGAGCCATGAGGTGTTCTGACAGTTTTAGGTACAGTGATACCTTGGCTAATGAACTTAATTGGTGTGTAAAGTAAAAAGTGTGTATCCCAAAAATTAATTTACCATAGGAAACAATTAAAATTGATGGAATGGAGTGGCTGCTTTCATCAGCATTAAACACTTGATGAGGAACGTAACCTTCTTCTTTCACCATCTTGAGGAATGATCCATTGTAGGTGATTTCTCTGTGGTAATTGTATCTAGTTCCTCATCAATTGTGTTCTGTTTAGCTGGGTTGATAGCTTTCTGCATCAAGTGTACAGATGGCTTGTGCGTGTAGTTTGTGGAGCCACTGCTGTGTTCTCGACCAATCACGCGGCTTTAACCGAAGACTGGGGGCGGAGAATAGAGGACAAAAACAGTCGGCTGCTATTTTATTATTAGAAGAACGGGCTCGTTTGCGTTCACCTCACTCATTGAGGCAGCTCTGTGTACGAAAAAAGTTTGTATGCCAAGGTAAAGTTCGAAAGCCAAGGTAAAATGTGCATAAATTTAACGTTCGTAAAGCGAAAAGTTCGTAAGCCAAGGGGTTCGTAAACCGAGGTATCACTGGAAATGTAAATCACGCAGAAAAAGTGACAACCAAAGTTTCCAGCTTTGATAAATCCAATGTTCTGAATTGAGTACGGTGATACCTCGGTTTACAAACCCCATGGCTTACGAACTTTTCGGTTTACGAACGTCACATTTTTGAAAATTTTACCTTGGCATACGAACTTTTTTCGTAAGCGGAGCTGCCTAAATGAGTGATGTGTCGTTCTTCTACCAACAAAATGACAGCCGACTGTTTTTATCCTCTATTCCCTGCCCCCAGTCGTCGGTTAAAGCCACTAGAGTGGTCAAGAACGCAGCAGTGAGGGGGGGGGGGGGGGGGGGTGGTGGTGGTTTAAACATTAAAGAGATAGGCAGACGACAGTGAGCGTTTCAACTTTGAGATTTCAAAGGAAGAGTGTAGACTGCAAGGTTAAAATATCCCATCAATCAGGCTCCACAAACAACCCGCACAAGCCATCACTACACTTGAGGCAAAAAGCTATCAACCCAGCTAAACAGAACACAATTGATGAGGAACTAGATACAATTATCAGAGAAAGCACCGACAGGGGAAAAATCCTCAAGATGGTGAAAGGTTACGTTCCTCATCAAGTGTTAAATGCTGATGAAACCGGCCACTCTATTCCATCAAGCCATTAACGACCATCACAAAGGTAAATAAAATGAGTGTATTATTTCTTTAATTATAATACCATAGCACATTTATTCTGAATAAAACAAGGTCTATTTTGTATAGTTTTAAGGCTTAGAAAATTAGAAAGTAGAAAATTACGTTTTATTACTCCTGCAACGGATTATTCTCATTTTAATTGTTTCCTGTGGGAAATTAATTTTTGGGATACACACTTTTCGCCTTACACACTCTGTCTAAGTTCGTAAGCCAATGTATCACTGTACATTAGGATATTAAGTGCAAAATTCATTGAACCGTGACAAACTTATTTATTCATTAAAACAAAGGAAAGACCATTCATTCAAGGATACGTGACAATCGCATGTAGGCGATCAATACACTGATGATGATAGAGGATGAAGAGCAAACCAAAGCCAAACACAGCCATGATGTGGGCAGTCAGGAAAAGGAGGAAGAGGAAGAAGTATCTGTAGTTTCTCCTGCCAATACAGTTATTGACCCACGGACAGTGGTGGTCAAAGTCCTGTAGAAGCAAAGAAAACATTGATGAGTCCAAGTTTGAGCAACAATGGAACTCAATTTGACAACAATCTTTGTAAAGGTGAGAATATACAGTAGATACATTCAGAACTCTGCAAAGTTTTATTTGATAACTAGACCCAAAGCAATGAACTCTGTTAGATATTTGTAGGAGCTATTATGATTATGATTATTATTTTTGATGAACTAAAATCTCACCAAACTTTACGTCTGTGTAAGCTCTCAGTTGTACAGGAGTGGTCCATCGATGAAAATAAACGTTTTCATCGATGGACTCACCAAACTTTGTGCACTCAATCCGGCAGGTATAAAGTGGATACGTCTGTGTAAGCTCTCAGTCGTACAGGAGTGGTCCATCGATGAGAAGGTTTCTTCAGCCGTCATCTGTACAATTTTGAAGGTTTCAAACGTTTCGCCTCCTATCCAAGAGGCTTCGTCAGCAAACTAAAGTCACTTTATATATCGATTGATAAAACCGACCCGCTTACTACGCCAATTACAAAGATGGAAGACATTTTGAAAACCCTGCTTGCAAGTCAGGAAGCCCAATATCGGGCCAATTTGGATCTCCTGGAGGAGCAAAAGAGAGCCAATGAACTGAAGACGGAGTTCTTTTCCAAGAGTCTCTAGGCCTCACCCCTCTTGACGTCCTCCTCATGTAGCCTAGCCACCTTAGCTAGGTTCAAATTCAGTGTCCAGTCGTGTGGTCCCAACTGGCAATGAGTTCCACGCAGCAATCAACTTCTTCACAGAGCACAGCAATCGAGCTTGTCTTTCCCCAAGCTCCACAATCAGAGGCTCTCTGCCTTAAGAGCCTTGCTTGCCAATCAAGCCCTGATCAGCTGCAGGTGTGTGGTTTTAATTGCTGCCTTCCACCAGATGGGGCCAAGACTCTCTCTGGGTGGAGCCATCTTAGGGGGATGTATTTGCCCTCCAGGACACAGCCTCTCGTGACATCACAGTATATACATAAAAAACACACACACGCATTTTAAATAATGTACGTCGTACTACAACCTTGGTTGTAGTACAACGTACTAGAAGTAATAAAGGTGTAGTAATAAAGGTTGAAAGGTACGAAACTCAAATTACAAACTAACGTCATTTTCACTTTTTCTTGACCGAAATATAACTCCTGGAAATGCTTGGGAGTATTCCTCATGAAACGACTGTAGTTTTCTTATAGATTTAACACTTTTTGTGGCTTTTTCTGAAGAAGATACCATTACATGACAATGATGAAAACGATGCTATGATTCCAGGAATGACCCGTTACACGCGCATTTCATCTAAACGAAGCTAACAGCCGGCACCTCTTGTAAATTTAGATACGATACGATCTCATGTTTTTAATTTTTTTATTGGAAACCGTAATTTTCATTAATACACCGTAACCCGGAATGGGATGATTAAAACCGTACTCGTTACGGCAAAACAAGAGTACGTGGTTGGCAGGTATGCAGTTGGTGCAGAAAATCAGTGAACCATTTTAAAGTGATCAATAGCTGTATTTGTAGTACAACAAGTGTGCAATTATGCAGATGTACTTGAGCGCCTCAAAGTGTCTGGGGCCGCAGATTATATAAGTCAGTAACAGTGGTTCAAGTGAGTACAGAGCTCGAGCTACAATGATTATAATGGGATGTTGTTTCACAGATTTGTGCAAAATTGCAAAGAGACATTATCCAGTTATATTTGGGTGACTGTTAAGAGAGTAAATGTCTACTGAATTTGGTGTACGTGGATCGGTAGCGCCTGCCGAAGGGGAGTAGCTAGAAAAAGTAGTGGGCAGGGGACTGAGGGTCCAGTAGGATTTTCAGTGCCCTTGTCTTGGTTCTTGCAGTGTGTAAGTCCTCGAGAGTGGGGAGGGCGGTGCCAATGAGTTTTCCGCCGTCCTAACTGTTCGTTGAAGTCATATTTTGTCCCTTTTTGTGGCAGCCCCGTACCAAACCATTATGAAAGAACACAGCATTGATTTGATGGCTGCCATCTAGAACTGTCGTAGCACCTCCCGTGGCAGGTCATGCTTCTTCAGCAGTCTCAGGAAGTACATCCTCTGTTGGGCCTTTCTCAGGATGGAGTTGGTGTTGACCTCTCACTTCATATCCTGGAAGACTGTGATTTCCAGGAACTTGAAGGCCTTGACGGTTGAGACGGGGTGGTTGGATTGTGTGTGGGGCAACTGTAATGATGGATGTTTCCTGAAGTCCACAATCATCTGTACCATCTTGAGCGTGTTCAGCTCTAAGTTGTGTCGGCAGCACCAGAGCTCTAGCTGCTCCACTTGTTGTCGGTACGCAGACTCGTTGCTGTCTTTAATGAGACCGATGACCGTGGTGCCATCTGCGTACTTTATGAATTTGACAGCTGGGTGCGATTTCGTTCGTGGCGGGAGAAGAGCAGTGGAGGAAGGACACATCCCTGCGGGGCTCCAGTGAGAGTGGTGCGTGTTGATGATATTTTTCCCAGTCTCACCTGTTGTGTCCATACCGTCAGGAAGCTGAGAATCCAGCGGCAGATTGTAGGGGACACACTGAGCTGGAGAAGTTGGACGGTGAGGAGTTCCGGGATGATGGTGTTGAACGCAGAGCTGAAATCCAAAAACAGGATCCTTGCATAGGTCCCTGTGTTGTTGAGGTGCTCGAGGATGTGGTGTAGCCTGATTTGACGGCATCTTCCACAGACCTGTTTGCCCGGTAGGCAAACTGAAGAGGGTCCAGGAGGGGTCTTGTGATGCTCTTTTGGTGGTGCGGCATGAGGTGTTCAAAGGCCTTCATGACCACAGACGTCAGAGCGACAGGCCTGTAGTTGTTCAGTTCCGGTGTTGGCCGTTTCATGGAAACTGGGATGACGGTGTACTGTTTGAAGAGGGATGGGACCTCACATTGCTCCAGGGATATGTTGAAGATTTACGTGAAGACTAGAGCCAGCTGATCTTTCATGAAGGCGGGGGACACTTTGTCAGGCCCCGCAGCCTTCTTGGTCTTCTGCTGGTTGAAGAACCGTCTCATGTCCAGTTCTGTAGGGCAGAGGAAGGGGTGGGGGCATAGATACAGTAGTTTTTTGTCGTGGTGGGCAGATGTGGGTAATGGGGGTGTCTTTTTCAAATCAGAAAAAAACATGTTTTGCTCATCAGCCAGACCCTTATTTTTCACTGCTAGGGGGTGGTGACCGATAGTTTGTGATTGCTTTCAGACCATTCCACACCGATGCAGAGTCGTGAGCAGAGAACAGTTTTTAAGCCTGTCCGCATACCTTTTCTTCATTCCCTTTGTCAGTTGGTTTCGGGCGTGTTTGTAAAATGCTCAATCTCTGCTCCTAAATGTGGCCTTCTTCTCTTTCCTAAGCTGCCTGTGTTTGGGAGTGAACCATGGCTTGTTATTGTTGAAGGAGCGGAAGGCCGTTGTTGGTACACATTCTCACAGAAACTAATATACAGTATGATTTTATGGCGTCTCTGTATTCATCCAGTGTGCCTGTTGAAGTTTCAAAGACGACTCAATCAGTGCAGTCTCTGATGAAACAGTTAATGTGGTGCTCATCCTCTGGAAGTTCACGGTTAAGATGTGCTTGATTAAAATCGGCTAAAATGATAAGGGGTGGCTGGATATATAAATTCAAGATTTTTTACATGGTCCGCTTGCGTTGGCATATATTCAACTAGTGATAAAACAAACACATTTATGACAAATGTTTCAGTCCTTAAAGGACAACCGACACCATATTTTTGTTTCCTAACTGACATCAGAAAAAGGTGTTATAGCATCTAAAATACCGAAAACACACAGGAGGATATTTTTAGTCAAATGTAAAACACCAATAAAAATGACTTAAAGTGTCCTGAAACTGCAAAAAATTGAAAACAGAAGTGGCCAGTTTCAGAAGGTCCCGCCCCCTTGTTAATGGTGTCACGCCAAGACGTCTTGCCTTGCTCGAGAATTAAAACAATGGCTTCAGATTCAGAGAACATGCTTTCTTGTTACTCATCCAGTTATGAATATGATTCAAATAGTTCTGAAGAGGAAAGCATACATGTTTGCAATTGATTAAATAATTTATTCCGTGTCAGTTTGATGTATCGGGGGGGGGGGGGGGGGGGGGGGGGGGGGGGGGGGGCAATGTCGCACTGAAAAAAGGCAGTAGATGGCGACAAAGCTCCGTGTGGAAATGGGCTCAAAAAACACAAGGATTCACCATCGCGTTATTTATGTGTTTTCCTTCCAATCGCCATCAACACGGATCAACACAGTTTTCAGACCAAACAAAGTACAGTGAGACCTCAATTTACAAACACCTCAACTTACAAACTTTTTGCCTTACAAACGTCAAATTTATGAAAATTAAACCTTATAATAAGCACTATTTTCATAATACACACCCACCACGGCTGGCGGAGTGATCTTCGGCGGAAGCACACGACATAACAGCACCAGAGGTTAAGTTACCAACAGTCCTTATGGAAGGTGACTCTCCTTCCATAAGCCATCAACCACAATCAAAAAGGTAAATAAAACTTTATTTTACAGCTGTTTATTTCTTTAATTACAGTCGTCATGTAATGCGTCTCTCTTTCCAAACAGCAATTCCCTTTGACCTTCGACCTCCAACGCCATTCCATCAAGCCATAAATGACCATCACAAATGTAAATAAAGTGACTTTATGATACAATGCAGTGTATTTCTTTTCATTACAATACAATTTATTATACATAGGATAAGATATGTTGTGTGTAGTTTTAAGGCTTATTTAGTTGAAAAGTATATTTTATGGAAACCCGGGAACGGATTATTCCCATTTTAATGGTTTCCTATGGGATTTTTTTTTTTTTTTTTTTTTGAGATACACACTTTTCGCCTTACACAGTCTGTCTGGGAACCAATTAAGTTCGTAAGTTGAGGTCTCACTGTACCGAAAAATGCATTGATGTGATGAAAGGACTGCTACAGTGTGTCCTTTCTCGGTCAGGGGCGTTCCTTCCGTGACGTCAGGACTCGTCACAAACTCAAAAACAAGACTTCCGGAATATTCAGCGCGAGTCTTAAAACGTAAAATATAGCTATATGCGGTGGGATCTTTGTAAAATACGCTCAGTAGATGTTCTGCCCCCAGTCATTACGTTACAATGCAGTAGATTGCCCCCTAGTGGTGGAAATAGTTAAAACCACCCAAAAACGTTGTGGAGTAGCCATTTTGAAATCAAACGGGTTTTTTTCTGAAGATACAAAAAGGAGAGGAGTAGCAGTACCTTAGATTGCAGGAGTTTCTGAAAAACTACAAAGAGTCCTTTGGCAACACAAAATTCTTACTTATTTCAAACCGCTAAACACTTTCAGGCAAAAATTAGTGCATCCAAAAGATAGGCTGCCAAATGAAAAACAAAGTAATGTAGCTTATTGGATACATTGTAAGAATGAAAATTCTAAAGAGCAGTACATTGGGGAGACTAAATAAATTCTCAAAAAAAAGACTATCAACATCGCAGGGATAATACTAGTGGGCCTCAATCGGCAGTACATATGCATCTAAAAGCTAGCAACCACTCATTTGACGACAACGAGGTTAAAATGTTCGCGAAAGAACATAGATGGTCTGAAAGGGGAGTAAAAGAAGCGATTTTCATAAAACAACTAAATCCTTCATTAAACCGCTTTGGTGGGGTGAGGTTTAATTTGGATCGTTCATACAATAGCTTGCTTAGGCAACATAGGATTAGTAATACTGATGAGGTGATACCGGTCGAAATGGGGCAATCAGGCCAGTCGTTAGTCAGAACGACAGGAACTATCAGTGGAGTAGCTGCAGGGAGTAGTCCTCTGCTCCACCCAATCTGAAAGCAGGGACCTATCATAGCAGACTCCGGAACCGCCATGTATGGACAGTAGGGATATATATATAGGGCCTAAACTACCAGTAAGACTTTAGTTTGCTGACGAAGTTTCTTGGATAAGAAGCGAAACGTCCGACACCTTCAAAGAAGTACAGATGACGGCTGAAGAAACCTTTTCATCGATGGACCACTCCTGTACGACTGAGAGCTTACACAGACCGGTTTCATTAATGTAATTTTATATGCATAATTGGATGCTGGACAACATTCATATTCTTTATCTGTTTATATGCAGTTTTACAAGAACGACTTCCATAAAAATACTAAAATTCTCATCTTCGTGTTTTTATTGGAAGATTTTTAAGCTCGCTGTCTACACACCAACATATTGGTTAGGGCAGAAGAGTAAAAAGATGACCTATACGTCAAAAGCATAACTGTGGATTGGATACACATTACATCTACTTCAAAATGAAAATGTCAGAGCCCAAGGAATTGTCCAACCTGGAGGTCAGGTCAGTGTGTGAATCATCAAGTGCTAGCCAGTCATCTTCCAAGCGCTCTTCCAAGTTAAATTCAAGCCAGGTTGCTGCAGCAGCACGGGCAAAGGCGGAGGCCGCTCGCAAAAGAGCTGAATATACTAAACTTAAAATTGACATGGAAGTTGAATGAACCCGCATAGATGCAACGTTGAATGCTCTTAAAGAAGAGAGTGAAGCTGAAGCTGCACTGGTTTCAGCAAAGGTGCTTGAAGCAGCAGCAGAAAGTGAAAGTGGTTGCGCTGACTTGGCTATCGGACCTTTATCGCCGGCTGTATCAAAACAAGTTGATGACTACATTGACGTACACTTCAGCCCCCAAAATGACGACAAAGGGAAATCATTATACCCTCCACAGCGCCATTATAAGGACATTACATAGCCCCAGCGTGTTGCAGCCTGTAGCATCTCGTACCACCCGGCGTTCTGAGCAACCCCAGGCCACACGGCAACCCCAGGCCACATGGCGGCCAGTCTTCCCTCGTGCCAATGAGGATGCCTTCAGATCCCACTCACCAGAGGGCAACAATGTTTGCTTACACCGAGGTCTACAGATGTTTCTGACCTTGCTGCCTTTCTCGCTCATCGTGACCTTCTCACAACAGGGTTCAAGGTGTTTGACAATCGGCCTGAGAACTATATATCATGGTGATTTGCCTTTTGCAATGCCATATACGGCGTGGATCTCAAACCTAGTGAGGAGCTAGACTTACTTACCAGGTGGCTTGATGGGGAGTCACTTCATCATGCCCAGCGGATCAGGGCAGTGCATGTCAACGATACAGCGGCTGGACTCGACAGGCTATGGCAACGATTGGAAAAGACTTATGGTTCTCCCAAAGTTATTGAAGCTTCATTATTCAAACGTCTTGACAATGTGCCTAAAATCTCTCCCAAAGACAGCCGACGTCTTCAGGAGCTTGCAGACCTTCTTCTGGAGGTGGAAGCCGCAAAGAATGAAGATTACCTACCCGGCCACGGTTTCCTCGACTCATCCAGAGGCATAAATTCAATTATTGAGAAACTTCCATACAACCTCCAGGACACACGGGTTACTCAGGGGACCCAATACAAGAGAGAGAACTTTGTCCATTAACCGTCATTCTCCTTTTTTGTTAACTTTGTGAACATTTACGCAGAAATGAAGACGGATCCCAGTTTTACCCTCCACAGGTCCCTACAAAGATGAGAAACCTCCGACCAGCCAGTGGAAGGTCAGGACTCCCATCTCCGCGAATAAATCTGAAGTTGAAGCCTCCAACCTTTTAGGTGGTGACAAGCCTCCGATAGACCCGAAAAGACATTGTCGCATTCATAACAAGCCACACTCTCTCAGGAAGTGTAGGGGTTTCAGAATGAAGACCCTAGAAGAGAGGAAGAGCTTCCTTAAAAATAATTTCATTTGTTTCAAATGCTATATGTCCACAAACCATACAGCAAAAGACTGTAAGACTGCAGTTCGCTGTTCAGAGTGTGACAGTGATCATCACATCTCAGCTCTCCATGATGGTCCAGCTCCCTGGATGGCGAAGGAGGCCATGACTTCCGAGGGTGATGGCGGGGAGCAGGCTGAGAACTCCACTGTAAGTACATCCAGCTGCACTGAAGTTTGTGGAGAGGGCTTGCATGGAAAGCCATGTTCCAAAACATGCCTGGTCAATGTATATCCCAAAGAATATCCTGAACAGAAGAAGAAAATGTATGTTATGCTGGACGACCAGAGTAATTTGTCACTCGCCAAGTCCGCCTTCTTCGACATGTTTAACGTTCAGGGAATAGTCTCTCCTTATATATTGAAGACATGTTCTGGCATGACAGAAACCAGTGAAAGAAGAGCCAGAAACTTCGCCATAGACGCTATTGATGGTGGAGTATCCATAGTACTGCCAACACTCATTGAGTGCAATCTGATACGTAATAATAGAGAGGAGATACCAACTCCAGAGGCTGCTACACATCATCGCCATCGCAAAACCAATGCTAACAGGATACCACTGCTCGATGCCTCAGCCGAAATCCTTCTGTTACTTGGAAGAGATATCATCCGAGTTCACAAGGTTCGCAGTCAGTGTAATGGGCCACACAGTGCGCCATATGCCCAACGCCTTGATTTGGGATGGGTAATTATAGGAGACGTCTGCCCCAGGGGAGCCCACAAACCCACTGTGAACACTTACAGGACGAGTATCCATGAGAATGGTCGGGTTAGCTTCTTCAGACCCTGTGAGAGCAGCATCTACATTAAGGAGAGCTTCACAGGAGAGCACCCCAAACAACCGCCTCAAAAGCCAGTTCAAGATGGACTTGGCAAGCAGATCTTCAGTCACACCATTGAAGATGATAAACTGTCCGTCTCTGTCGAAGATGAGATCTCCCTTCAAATCATTAAAAAGGAGCTCCCAAAGGATGACTCTGTTGGGGTAATTCGCGATACAAACATCTCTAAACATCACTTCCTAATCTTTGTTTACATTTTGGACTTCCTGATACGTCATATCCTGCCTTCTCTTACATGATGTCGCATCTACATTACGTCACATCCTATCACGTCACACACTAAATACTCCCCCAGTCTGTTCTCTCTCTCTCGCCATGCTTCCTCCTTAGCCGACACCGCGATGTCTCCGCTCTCTTTAAGATTAAACCAACTTTCTGTTCTACACCTGGCTTCCTGATGATTTAACCATCCTCTTCCATCAACACCCGTAGAAGCAATGAACCAAGGACGAACGATCAAAATAAACTCATCATTATTGGTGCCGTGAAAAACTCCGGGTCCTATCTGATGGCTTCGGAAGGGGGGAAGGAGTGGGCCATGTGTCTCTCTTTTTCCTTCGAGAGTGTTTGGAAAGAGTGGGCCCCCTCCCTTCTGGTGTGTGTCTCTCATGAATGCTTCACAGGTGAGTTTCACCTCTAGCATGCAGCTATGTTGAGTGAATGTATTGTGGAATTCTTTCGGCCAAAACTCATTCAATTTGCGGTTAATCTGCGTATCTCAGGCTCGTTAATCCGAATTTCGATCGGGTCAAGGTGGACCATCCTAATTCGAGCCCATGTGCGAAGTTTTCGTACGTGACTGATTGACGCCATTTCGGGTCGAGATAGTGTCTGCTTCCGTGCCTCCGGCAGTCGAATTGTTAGACCGGGAAAGTTCCAGAAGGAGATTCTTCAGAAGGTTCTGGAAGTTCGGGTGTGAGGACTGAAGAAAGATTACTATGGGCTTTACCAAGCTGTGCACATCAGGACACTTTTTGACGGTTTCAATTTGCTCCCAGTTATAAATGTGAAATGCCTTGACATTAAAACCATTTATTGTGACAATTGATTGATTAGGAATAAAGTTATATACCGTTTTAAGTTACTATGTCCTTATGCGACAAGACTTCTATTAATTCATGTTTGTGATTTTAATGTCATAAATCAATGTGAAAATGGGTCAATGAATGCTTTTTTGGATGTTCTGTACAAATTTGATCATGTGAAGTCTTAGAATTGTCCATGTTTGTGCAAGTGTGAACCGGGTGCAAACACACCTCAACACAGTTGTCACAGACAGAGCAGTGGGAGCATCGCGGTGGTCGGTAGAAGCGACAAGTTGAACACCACTTCATCCTGACCTGGATCCCTCTGATCTCCACAGTTTTATAAAGAGGAGCACGAAAGTCATCATCCTTGTCTTCATCCTCCGCAGCTATACAAATGCAGAGAGACAGACCAAAAACCAACAAGTCAACTTTAAAATGATTAAGATTTCTTCTTTTATTACTCCTGTACCAGCTTTTGGAAAAGGTTGCAGGATCATTAGTTTTGAAATTAGTCAACTATAGTGTGTTCTATTATTGTTGAAGTGTGTATAGAGCAGTGGCGGCCAACCAGTCAGAGAAGTAGAGCTATATTTTTGCAGTTTTACAGCAAAGATCATGCACATGAAGACACATAAAATTATTGCATCTCACACACGCACGCACGCACGCACACACACACACACACACACACACACACACACACACACACACACACACACACACACACACACACACACACACACACACACACACACACACACACACACACACACACACACACACACATATATATATATACAGTAAAGTATATATATATATATATACAGTAAAGTATATATATATATACAGTAAAGTCTCGTTATATCGATATTCAAGGGAGTCTGAAAAAATATCGATATAACCGGGACTATTGATATATTCGACCCTGTTTGCATGTAATTTTCTCCATGCGTGCATAGAAACAGTATCGATATAACCGGGACTATCGATATATCCGATATCGATATAACGAGACTTTACTGTATATATATATATATATATATATATATATATATAGTGGCTGGATAGCTCAGTTGATAAGGCATCGGTTTGGCATATGGGAGACGGGGGTTCGAATTCCACTTGTGGCAGAGAAAATGAGCACAAATGAGCACAATGACATCATCCAGTCGCCAGACGTCAGACGTCGCCCGGCCAAACAAGGTCTGCGTCAGGTGCTGGGGAACAAGAGCACCCTGATGAAAAATGGGCTACTGGAACAAAGCGGAGATGGACGAGATGCGATAACATGGCTCTGTTGGAATGCTACTACTCAAGCAACCCTCGTCAGAGGGGTTACATGCGGAGAATGGGGGCTGAATGGTTACTTCGAAACCCACAGTCACGGTTGACCACGAAACAACTAGTAGCTCAGTGTTCCAATATCCACAAACGGCAATTGCTATCACAACTTGAGATTGATGAGGTACAACACAAATTCCGAGGTGAAGGGCCCCAGGCTGCCACATCACAGGAAGAGGTTCAACCAGAGATTGGGAGGCAAGCCCCAATGAATAATGAGATTGGGAAGCCAGCCCCAATAAATGAAATGCTGAGCGAGGCAGCAAATGACCTGAGAGATAAGATCATGGCAAGAATGAAAACTGGGCAACGAAGGCACCGATTACAACGGCTATGTGAAGTACCACCTGAAAGTCTCATGGAAACTGTGAATGCAGCACTGAGAACGATCCCGACCGGAATGATCACGGAAACCAATGAGCTGATATACACCTCAGCATCAGTGATCCTAGACATGCTTGGCTACAAGAGCAACCATGAGAGCCACTCATCCTGGATGCCCAAGAGCAGGCCCTGAACACCAGAGCCATAGAGGCAGGGATATACCACACCAGACAAGACCCAAGGTGTAGGTTGTGCAAAGAGGCACCTTCGACAATCCAACACGTAACTGCAGGGTGTAAGATGCTGGCAGGGAAAGCCTACATGGAGCGCCATAACCAGGTGGCTGGCATAGTCTACCGAAACATCTGTGCGGAGTATGGACTGGAAACCCCAAGGTCAAAATGGGAAACACCTCCCAAGGTGGTGGAGAATGACCGAGCAAAAATCCTGTGGGACTTCCAGATACAGACTGACAAGATGGTAATGGCCAACCAACCTGATATCGTGGTCATAGATAAAGGGGAAAGGAAAGCCGTTGTCGTGGATGTAGCGGTCCCGAGTGATGGGAACATCAGAAAGAAGGAACATGAGAAAATCGAGAAATACCAAGGGCTCAGAGAGGAGCTGGAGAGAGCCTGGAAGGTAAAGGTGACAGTCGTGCCTGTGGTGGTCGGAGCACTTGGGGCAGTGACCCCCAAACTCGACGAGTGGTTGCAACAGATCCCGGGAACAACATCGGATATCTCGGTCCAGAAAAGCGCAGTGCTGGGAACAGCACGGATACTGCGCAGAACCCTCAAGAGGACCCGAGCTGAAATGGGGACAGACACCACCCATGGTGGGTGAGACGAGGATTTTTATATATATATATATATATATATATATATATATTATATATATATATATAAAACTGTAAATATATTCCACCGAGCAATAATACAAAGGCGTCTGAAATCTCAGATAAATAAAAATAACTAGGTTCGACCACAAAAAAATGAAAATGTGGGAATCCGTCGAACTGTCCGACCACCCTCAAGGAAACGTGTGGCCTTCAAATTCCAGAAGTTCTTCATTGACGTCCCACGTAGCATCCAATTCAGACGGCCAGTTCGATCTTCGAACGATTCTTAGTGGACTCAGGGACTTTGTCTCTCATAAACACTTCTATTGGTCTTGGCAATAAAAACATGGCAACGGATTTGGCAATAAAAACATTTGTGGCGTCACACGTGCGCACCGCGGCGCTGACGTGTGTACGCCTTTGAAGTGCGCCTTTCAAGACCGCACTTTTAATGTCTTTCAAGTATGTCTCAGCCTGACGAATTTCTCACGCATGCAAATGCGTATATGAGTAGCCTTCGCGGGACAGAGATAAGACAGAATCACACCGACTCACACAGACTCGCAGAGACCCACACAGCTCACGTCGGGCGTCGGACAGAGATCACAGCACGGCCAAACAAGTTGCTCAACTCCACGCCACGATCAAGCTGTTGGACTCATTACATCTGCGTGTCACTTGCCTGGGAGATCTGACAACTAAACAACTTACAAATAAAGAGAAACATCAAACTCTTTAATTCCACTCTATTATCTTGCACAGACGGATGTTCAAGAGCTAACTTTCATTTCACTCTGAGTTTTCTTTCTGGCCCGCATGGAAAAGTGCGAGGTTCTATCTTTCACGCTAATGAAAGTCTTGCTCCCGCCTCTGTGGTGCATTCAATGTCCATTGGAAACATCAATGTCATTAATAAGCATCACTTTAATCGAAACTAACAATAAAATAACTGTCTTAACAAGTCTGGGTTCCAATGGAAGGGAGAGGCGTGGGTCAGCAATACTGTGGCTGATGCCACTTCTCTTGGGCATTGAGTCCAATCCTTGATCTGCAGATGGACCCTTGCTCCTCAGATGGAGCAAGGGAAGACAGATGCCAGGGGGGGTACCCGACGTCCTCTGGTGCCGTTGAGTAGTGATAGCCAAATGAGGAATCATGAAGCAATGAGGCTTTCCATCTAAATGGTTTGCTTTTGGGCCAATGCATCATGATGCCTCATTTGTTCCATGGCACCATCATGCGGAAAATAAATGTCATGACAGAAAGAGTGATTAAAATGCTACCATGGATTTCATGGGTCAAAATGTATGGAAGAGGATTAAAGCCGACAAAAACAAAGTAAAGATGGCATGATTCTCACTTTCATCTCAAAATTCAGACATTAAAGTGAGAATCCTCACCATTAGGTCCAGCACTTTTGTTGTTCTTAACTGGATGAACAGTGAAATTTGCGATTGTAATTTTATTTTAAGAGACGTTGTTTCAAGTAATGTGGTCTATGATTCAAGTACCCTGGTCGACGATCAGGAATTTCTGTAAAAGAGGATTGACTGCTTTTGCTAAATTAAGGTTTGAGTACTCTTTTTTCAACTTTTTTTCTAGTACTTTTAAAGGGATGTCAAGTTTCAAGCACTTTTGTGAGATATATGTTCGAGTACCTTTAAATGGATAAGGGGATCAAGCGCTTATGCTAAATTAACCTTTGTGTTGTGTTGCCTGCTTAACACTACGAGGACTCCACTTTCTCAGCGGCTTTCAAAACTCTGAAGTACACTTTTGAGACAGGGTGTAGTCCGAAGCAGGCTTCTGATTGGCCGCCGGTGCCGAGTATGCAAATTGCCAAACGAACGTTCGAAGACGCTAAAAATTATGACACGTAATGTTTGTTAAATCCTCTCGCAAATTGCCAAACGAACGTTCGTTTGGCAATTTGCATACTCGGCACCGGCAGCCAATCAGAAGCATGCTTCGGACTACACCCTGACTCAAAAGTGTACTTCAGAGTTTTGAAACCCGCTGAGAAAGTGGAGTCAACGTGGCTGGTAGCGATTTGTTTGTGGCTTTTGAGTGATTGAGTAAAACAAAATTTTTTGAGGCTCCAGACATATTTGTTTTTTGTTTTTTTTGGTCCAATATGGCTCTTTCAACATTTTGGGTTGCTGACCCCTGAACTAGACTATCAATAAAATTTTAAATAGATGGGTTTTGAGGTGGGATTTGAAAGTAGGGAGGGAGTCAATGTTACGGATGTTGGGTGGAAGTGAATTCCAGAGTTTGGGAGCAGAGCGGCTGAAAGCTCTGCATCCTATCGTGGGGAGGCGGGCATAGGGCACAGAGGGGTGAAGGGAGGATGAGGATCTGAGGGACCGAGAGGGAACGGAGATTTGAAGCAGGTCATACAGTTGGGGAGGGGGGCAAGGTTGTGAATGGCTTTGAATGTAAACAGAAGTATTTTTAATTTGATCCGATGTTTAACAGGGAGCCAGTGGCGCTGCTGGAGGACAGGGGTGATGTGGTGAAAGGAGGGGGTTTTAGTGATGATCCAGGCTGAAGAATTTTGGACGAGTTGGAGTTTATGGAGAAATTTCTGATTGACACCGAAGAGAAGAGAGTTACAATAATCGATGCGGGAGGTGACGCGACTGTGGATAAGGATAGCAGCGGAGTGAGGGACGGAGACGATTGATATTACGAAGGTGGACATATGCAGACAGAGTTATGTTATTTATATGGGAGTGAAAAGATGGCTCTTGACCTGAAGGGAGGGGGACATGGTTGAACTGTCAATGGTGAGAGAGAAACTGTTTGCTTTGTGTAGGGTGGATTTGGTACCGACAAGGGGAAGTCAAATTTTTTCGCTGTTAAGCTTGAGAAAGTTATGGAAAAGCCAGGATTTAATTTCTGAGAGGCAAAGTGACAGGGATGAAGGTGGAAGAGAGGCTTCAGGTTTGCTGGAGAGGTAGAGTTGGGTGTCATCCGCAAAGCATTGAAAGTGAATGCCAAAATTGCGGAAAATATTGCAGAGAGGAAGAGGGTAGGTAATAAAGAGAAGGGGCCCAGGACAGACCCTTGGGGCACTCCAGATGACACAGGAGAAGACCGTGAGGTGAAGAAGTTAATTTGGATAACCAGTGAGCGATCAGGCAGATAGGAGTGAAACCAGCGAAGTGGGATGTGTGTGATGCCTAGGGTTGCAAGTCTGTCAAGGAGGATGAGGTGGGAAATGGTGTCAAAAGCCGCGGTCAGGTTGAGAAGGATGAGGATGGAGAGCGAACCGGCATCGGCTGCCATGAAAAGATCATTCGTGATTTTTATGAGAGCCGATTCAGTACTGTGGCGGGGGCGGAAACCAGACTGGAATTGTTCGTAAAGGTTATTGTGAGTGAGGTGAGAGTGAAGCTGGGAGGCAACAGTTTTTTCAAGGATTTTGGCGATGAATGGAGGATGGGAAATTAGACGCAAGTTATTGAAATCGTTGGGATCTGAGCCAGGTTTTTTTCAGGATTGGAGTAACAGCTGCGGTTTTGAGTGGGATAGGAACAATTCCAGTTGATAATGAGGAGTGAATAATGGTTGAAATAAAAGGGAGAAGAGAGGGTAAGCAGGATTTAATCAGGATTGTAGGGAGGGGGTCGAGCTGACAGGAGGAATCTTGGACGTGATGATTATGTCTGAAATTATAAAGGATGGGGGAGTTCAAAAGAGGATAGCAGCTGGTAAGAAGTAGAAAGGTTGAGGGAGGGGGGGACAGAGGAGCTGAGGTGCTGATGGATTATGTTGACCTTTTCATTAAAAAACATAAGCAGAGCGTTGCAGGTATCAAAAGAATAAAAGTGTGACGGGAGAGGGATAGGAGGTTGAATGATTTTGTTATAGAGGGAAAAGAGGACCCGTGTGTTTCCAGAATTCGAGTCAATGAGTCCAGAGTAGTATTGTGATTTTGCGCGTGAGATAGAGTCCTTGTAATGGGTGAGGTGAGCTGTGTACATCTCCTTGTGAGTAGTGAGACCGGTCTTCTTGTAAAGTCTTTCCAGTTGCCGAGTTTTAGTTTTGATGGAGCGCAGATGGGTGGTGAACCAGGGGGCGGACCGGGTGAATTGGATAGACCGGGACTATACAGGAGCAAGGGCGTTGAGGCTGATCGTGAGGTCCGCGTTGTACCAGGAAACAAGTTCATTGGGGGAGGAGTTGTCGTCCGGAGTCAGGGTGGCAATCATCTTGGCGCGGGTGGCAGTGTTGATGTCCTTGATATTGCGATAAGTGATGATGCGGGGTGGTTTGGGGAGAAAGAGGGTGATGAAAATGTTAAATGAAACCAGTAAATGGTCTGTTATAGAAACTTCATTTGCTGTGCCATTTGTTGGGGTAAGACCAGAAATGCAAATGAGGTCCAGGGTGTGGCCTTTTATGTGGGTGGGGAAATCCGAGAATTGATGCAGACCAAAACTGTCAAGTGAGGAAGTGAAGTCTTTGGTGAGAAGAGCGGAATTGTCTATGTGGATGTTGAAGTCCCCGAGAATAATTACATTTGGTGACAGAGCGGAGAGGTGTGTGAGGACATCAGAGAATTGTAACTATGTGAATGGAATATCCGATATTTAAATATAGTGATACCTTGGCTTACGAACTTAATCGGTTCTCAGAAAGTGTGTGTAAGGTTGAAAAGTGTGTATTCCAAACATAAATTTCCCATAGTAAACCATTAAAATGAGAATAAACTGTTCCCAGGTCCCCCGAAAAATTCTACTAAATAAGCCCTAAAACTACACAACATATACCTTATTTTATGTATAATAAATGTGCTATGGTATTTTAATTAAATAAATAAACTGGACAGTATAATAAAGTCGTTTTATTTACCTTTGTGATGGTCGTTGATGGCGGAGGAGGTGGGAGGGAAGGAGTAACTGTTTGGAAGGAGAGTCACATTCCATAAGGACTGTAGGAAGGACGGTGAGCCTATCTTTCATAGGCTTATGCCCAGGGACGCACTTCTCTTCCTGTGTAATGAAAGTCCGGTTAGGCATCTTTTTTCCAAAAAAGCCGGTTTCATCTTTCTCGGAATCCCATTGTTTACAGTCGAGAACAGCTACTAGCATGGCGAGCTAATAGCGGGCTAGCGGCCGCCACCCCGGACATCCTCGTCGAGCTGAAGAGGAGAAAATGGGGATGTCGGGCCGGGAAAGTTCGCCGCAAAAGGAGGGGAAAGTACCGACATGTTCTCCCGTCCGTCATCATGGGGAATGTGACATCGCTCCTGAATAAAATGGACGAGCTTGCAGCGCTAATACAACACCAGAGGGAGTACCAGGAAGCCAGCTTGCTACTTGTCACGGAGACATGGCTATCGTCAATCACTCCGGATACTCACGCTGTGTTGGAGGGCTTCCAACTCGTACGAGCGGACAGAAATGCAGGCAGCGGGAAGACAAAAGGAGGGGGGATTGCTGTGTTTGTGAATGACAAATGGTGCAACCCTGGGCACATCACAGTCAAAGAAAAACTCTGCACTCGCGACATTGAGCTGCTAGCCGTTAGCATCCGGCCGCATTACCTGCCGCGGGAATTCTCACAAGTCATAGCCGTGGCGGCGTACATTCCCCTTACGGCAAATGGTGGCGCTGCCTCCGATGCCCTCATGAGTGTTTTAAACAATCTGCAAACCCAGTCCCCCAACGCCCTGTTCATCTCTCAGGGGACTTCAATCACGTTTCCTTGAAATCCTCCCTCCCAACATTCACACAATATGTAACCTGTGCCACCAGAGACAATAACATCTTGGACTTATTCTATTCAAATGCCAATGATGCGTACAAACCTTCCCCTCTTCCCTCCTCTCGGAAGAGCAGACCACAATATGGTGTATCTCCCGCCTGTGTACAAATCCCTGGTGCAGAGGAAACCAGCTGCGACCCGCGCAGTCACAATATGGTCTACATAAGCTGAAGAAGCTCTGCGGGACTGCTTTGACTCACCCAAGTGGGAGCTCTTCACTGAGATTCATGGGGAGGACATTGATTCACTCACCGACACCATCACTACATGAACGTTTGTGAACAAAACACCCACCAGGACTGTGCAGAGTATTTTCAACCACAAACCGTGGATTAATTCCGACATAAAAGCCCTCCTGAAGGAAAAGAAAAGAGCTTTTGTGTCGTGCAACAGAGAGGAACTGGAGGCCGTGCAGATCCAACAGAGGAGAAAGATCACATAGGGGAAGAAGGCCTCTCGGATGAAAATGGAGCAGCGGCAAGCCAGCAATGTCGCTGGTGTCTGAAAGGTCATCTCAGGCCACAAAAAGCCCAGTGACATTGAAGGAAAAAGACAAGGACTGGGCAGATGAACTCAACCACTTTTTCAATTGGTTTGACAAGACGCCTGTCGCCCCGGGTCAACCGTCAACCCCACCTGTAGCTGCACCTGGACCAACTCTCACTGTGGACTCCCTCTCCCTGCCCCTCTCACGACCAGCTTCCCGTAACGAACAACTGCCCTCCCAACCGTTGCCACACCCTCGTGTGAGACTCGTCCTCGCCCACCTGCGACCGCTGGAGAGCTCATCACTGGACCCGCTACAGTTTGCCTACCAGTCCAGCATCGGTGTGGAGGACGGCATCATCTACCTCCTCCAATCGGTGCTGCTGCACCTGGAGAATGCTGGGAGCACGGTGAAGATCGCGTTCTTCGAACAAACTAAACTAACAAACTGAAAACTATGATGGACAGCCCCTCCCACACCCTCCTGCCCACCCTGACAGCACTGGGTATGTCCTTCAGCCAGAGACTGTTACACACTGGACAGATTTTATCAGGATCAACTACCAGGGTACCCCAAATTAATAGCCCTGGCAGCTAAAGTCTTGTGTATGTTTGGAACAACCTACCTTTGTGAACAAATCTTCTCAGTAACAATATCAATAAAACAAAAATGCTCACAAGCAAGCACTTAAATGCCATTCTGAAAGTGTCAGCTCGTCAGGACATGACACCTGACACACACAATGAATGTCATCTGCAAACATCATGGTCCAAGGAGATTCCTGTCTAACATCGTCTGTCAGCCTGTCCATCACCATAGTGAATAAGATGGGGCTCAGAGCTGACCCCTGGTGGAATCCCACCTTCACCTTGAATTCCTCCATCACACCTAAAGCACACCTCACAGCTGTCTTACAGTCTTGCACAGCTCTGACATACTTTTCTGTCACTCCAGACTTCCTCATGCAGTAGCACATCACAGTAAGAATGTCAACATTTTAATGCATAGGTTTGAATTCTGGGTGAGGGAATTCTCGTTTGACAGAAGTGCCTTGGTAGAAATACATTAAACTTCAAACATAACTTTTTTTCCATGTTTTTCTTCGGTGATTAATTGATTTGTAAATGCATGACACATTTTAAAAGGAAAATGTGACGCGTTGGGATAGCTAGTCATGTTAACTTGTTTTTTTTTAAGTTTAAGTTCATAAGGGTCTTAGACAGGGGATACTATGTTAAATGTGTGAAACCACTGTCTCTGATTAATATTTTTGTCGATGTAAAAAAAAGAAAATTAATACATATTTGGTCCATTTATACTGCGTCCTTTTCTTTTGGCTCCTCAAACAACTGTTTGCCTGAATGCAGACACCACATATTCACAGAGGCAGAGCTTTCGCTGAATGAATGAACAATGGCAAAGTGCAGTTAACAGGACAATCAATACATACTTGTCCTGGTGAAGTCAAAAAGTATTTTCTTAAAACTATGTTCCATGTGGCCCCAGTTGTCTAATCATGTCACTGTGTTAATAGTTCATTTATGAAATGTGAATTAAGAAGAATGATCCCCCAAATGTATCCCTCTCGGAATGCATCTATTTTACCAGTTGCTGTCGACTGGAAACCTCAAAGCCAATCACGGCTGACCTGTTTTCTGAGTTTGGTGAGGTGCCATTCGTAAGTCATTACAAATGGCACCTCGATTGACTACGCAATGATGGAAGTCTTTTTTTTGTCGGTTAAAAGTCATTAATCGGATCAAATGCCTGATGGACCTTTCCGGCAATGACAGACTCTTATTTCACTGAAGAGTGACAAAAACATGCGTTGGATTGTAACATTGCAGGAAAAGGTTATTCAAAACCGATATTGGATATCGTTGAAAGTACCAATACGTTGAAATAAATCTGCCGTCGGCATCAAAACCAGTGGTTGGTATTGGTACTCACCAGTCTCTGATTTTTCTATTGCGGTAAAGAGAAGGGGTTAAGGTTAACATTTGTACAAACAAATGTTTTAACAAAGGACCATTTAAGAATTAATGTTGCATAAACAATTTGGTATTTGATAAAGACCAGTTTAAATGAATCATCATTTCCAAAATTAGTATGGGATTCATGCCCATGATTGTGGTTAGACATGAAGGTGGAAGAAAAATAGTTGTCTTGGTGCAACACACAACGATTCACCACCGCATTATTTATGTGTTTTACTTCTAATTTTGCCATCAACACAGTAAAAAAAACTTAAAATATAGTTCTATGCCGTGGAATGTTTGTAAAATACGCTCAGTAGAAGTCATTTGAAGTGAAATTTTACAAATTATGGACACAACTTGTCCGGAGTCGTCGGTTGTCCTTCAAGTGTCACATTCGGATAGGCGACAGGTGCGGGCACACCTGATGCCGGCTCACACACCTGATGCCTATTCACTAATGTGCCTTCTGGCTACAAGAGCACCCTGGTTGGTCTCGTTAGTCGCCGTTGTATTTGTTACTGTTGTCTCGCCACTGACGTACGCTAGGTTTGGATGCTTTTATCGCCGCCTGGTATTTTTGTGGCTGGCCCGAGGCGCTTTTTGCACTTGAATTGTTTTGTTCTTTCCCCCTGCGCTGTCTCATTAAACCCTTTGGACTCATTCTACTGTCTCCATCGAGTACTTCCGATCCAGCCCATTTTTTGAGCGACAAGGTTGTCTGTATTGGCCTCGTGCGGACGTGACATTAAGTTTTTTTTTATGTATTAAGAATGTTACATTCCTTGATGTGCTATTAAAACATCTCGATCGCTCCCATACACTTGAGTGCAACATGAATAATTTTACAATTGTTGAACTTGAGTTTGCAGTTTGGAAGTCAAAAATTGATCCATTAAAAGTTATTCGAAAAAGTGTATTGCTCTGGCTGAAATTCATTCACCTGGAAATCACACAATTTCCACACATCCATCCAAATCGCTCAACCTACCTCTTGGAAATATGCCTGGATCCATGAATGTAGCCATAGAGAAGTTGGCCAAAACAAAGAGGAATATGATGCCATTATAAATAGGAACGGCTACGGAGAATCGCTCTGAAAGCCACGGACAACTGTGTAAAAAAAAGAAAATCACCTGTCAGAAAATTTATTGAAACAAACAGCAGTCATATTTCTTTTTTTAAAACGGCATCACTGAGAATAAACACTTACATTGGATTGTGAGAATTGATTTATTAAATCAATACCAAGGATTCCCAAACTGGCACAGAAGAAGGCAATGACAGTCTGGCAAAATTCAACATTTACAGCAAAAACTGGAGAATTTTGGATAATTGAGAGGAGAATAAGAGACAAAAAGTGAAGAATCCGAGACTATTGCCATGCAGTAGAGCATCTTAGTAGTTTCTTGTGTTATTATAAATGTGGAGTATGTCTTGCACATTCATTAAAGAAATAGTGGCTTGTGAAACTTTGCGTATAATCAAGTTTCATGAATAAAAGCAGAGGTGTCAAACTAATTTATGTCACAGGCCACTTTGGATAATAATAATAATAATTAATTTTATTTATAAGCGCCTTTCAAAGTCTCAAGGACACTTTACAATCACAAAAAGGGACATAAATAAAACCACAGATAAAATTATAAATAAGAACAAGAGATAAAACTAAACAGAGAATGCAATTTCAAATAGATGGGTTTTGAGATGGGATTTGAAGGTGGAGAATCAATATTGCGATGTGTGTGTGTGTGTGTGTGTGTGTGTGTGTGTGTGTGTGTGTGTGTGTGTGTGTGTGTGTGTGTGTGTGTGTGTATGCATGGGTGAAAAACACTTACGTGAAGCAGAAGAACAGTGTGGTGGAGCTGAATAGGAAGAAAGTGGCTGCTGACACAGGAACATAGCGTGATGGTCGCAGTAGTCTTTTGGACATGTTCACAGAATGGGGCAGGGGAGAAGAGGCAGGACCCTGTCCTTCACTCTTATTACGGTCACCGAGCATCTCTTTCTGTCTGTGCAGAGTTGTGTTGGTTCTTGGCCACGATGCTGTAGGAGTCGTCCTTCAGTTAAATGTTGCAGCTGGTGAACCTAGTGTAATAATAATAATAATCACCCACATCATCATCATAATAATAATACCATTGTTTTCCAGTGTATAAGGCGCACCTTCAATGAATGGCATTTTTAAAAGTTTCCGCTATATAAGGCACACCACATTATAAGGCGCTACAGTAGAGGCTGGGGGACGTTTTATATATCCATGTATGGACTACGCACTACCTCTTTTAAAGGGGGAAATTGAGTCGGTGGCTGCTGACAGTAGTTGCGAGACCAGTTGTGGCTCAATATTACTTCACATATAAGGCGCACTGGCATATAAGGCGCAGGGTCATCTTTTGAAGAAAATAAAGACTTTTGGCTGCGCCTTATACACCGGAAAATACATTTATACTACTACTGTTGGGGTAATTCACCATACGAACATCTTTAAACATCTTTTTGCATTGTTTTGGACTTCCTGATATGTCATACCCTGCCTTCACTCCTTGTTTACCACTGGAATTTTTCCTGTCTCCCTTAATACCGCAGTGGTTACTCCAATCCTGAAAAAACCTGGCTCAGATCCCAATGATTTCAATAATTTACACCCAATTTCTCACCTTCCTTTCATCTCGAAAATTCTTGAAAAAAAATGTTGCCTCCCAGATACACTCTCAACTCACTGACAATAACCTCTACGAACAATTCCAGTCTGGATTCCGTCTCTGCTACATTACAGAATCGGCCCTCATAAAAATCATCTTATCTTCTTATGGCAGCAGACTCCTGTTTACTCTCTATTCTCATCTTCCTCGATCTGACCACAGCCTTTGACACAATTTCTCACCCCATCCTGCTCAACAGAATTTCCATTCCCTCCTGGTCCCTTATATCCTCATCCTCTCTCCACCTCTGTGTGCTCTCTGCCCGTCTCACCACGATGGGGTGCAGAGCTTTCAGCCGCTCTGCTCCCAGACTCTGGAACTCACTTCAACCCAATATCTGAAATATTGACTGTCTTCCCACCTTCAAATCCCACCTCAAAACCCATGTGTATAAAATTGCATTCACAGTTTAGTTTAATCAGCTCTTTTATTATTGATCATTTTATTGATGGTTTTATTGTCTGGTGTTTTTTTTTTTTTGTTCTTTTAATTGTAAAGTGTCCTTGGGTGCTTTGAAATCCGCTTATTAAATAAATGTATTTTTATTCTATTGCATCTGCACAATTGCACACTTGGAGTACAAATACAGCGACTCATCACTTCAAAATGCTTCACTGATTTTCTACACAAACTGTACAATTGTTATTGTATTTTATTCGACCACTTACCAGTTTAGCTCTGCTTCATTCCTCGCACTTTGTCTCACAGTTGTTCCTGAGTGGTCTTCTTCTTTGCCTTTTGCCTTTTCCCTTCAGGGGTCTCATTCACACACATATATTCTGTTTTGCTGCGACTGATCTTCATTTCTCTCCTCTCCAGGCCATACCTCTATACCTGCATACCTCCGCTCTAGTTTCTCCCTCAGCTGTTCCCTGCTCTTGCTATAGATCACAATGTCATCAGCAAACATCATAGTCCAAGGAGATTCTTATCTAACATCGTCTGTCAGCCTGTCCATCACCATAGTGAATAAGAAGGGGATCAGAGGTGACCCCTGGTGGAGTCCCATTCGTCACACCGACAGCACACCTCACAAAAGTTTTACAGTCATGATACATGTATGGTACCGCTCTGACATACTTGTTCTGTCACTCCAGACTTCCTCGTGCAATACCACAGCTCTTTACTTTCAACTTGCGCTGCATCTCCTTGTACTGCTGTCTACTCTCTTCCGTCCTCTGTGTCCCACTTTTTTTTCTTTGCTAACCTCTTTCTCTCTATACACTTCTGCACCTCCCCAATCCACCACCAAGTCCCCTTAACTACCTTTCTTCCCCTCGATACACCGAGTACTTTCCGACCTGTCTCTCTGATTATGTTCACTGTAGTTTAGCAGTCATCTAGACCTCTTGCCCACCCAGTGGTTGTCTTAACTTCTTCCTAAAAGTCATGCAACTGTCCATTTTTCAACTTCCACCATTTTGGTCTCAGTTCTGCCTTTGGTTTCTTCATCTTCCTCACTACCGGTGTCATTCTACACACAACCAACCTATGCTTTCTGGCTACACTCTCACCAACCACTATTTTGCAGTCACTGATTTCCTTCAGATGGCACAGTTGATACAAAATGTAGTCTACCAGTGTACTCCTGCCTCCACTCTTATAGGTCACCCTATGTTCCTGTCTCTTCTGAAAGAAAGTATTCACAATAGCCATTTCCATCCTCTTTGCAAAGTCAACCACCATCTGTCCTTCAGAGTTCCTCGTTGGCAGTCCAAACCTGCCCATCACCTCCTCATCATCTTTGTTTTTCATTTTTTTCATTCTAGCTGAGTGGTACTATCTCCATTTAGGAATATCCTTCCATACTTATTTGCCTTGGTTTTTTGTTTGTATGTTTTTATGATGATACGAGAGCATGTTTTGTATTTTAATGTTCTACCGGAGACACATTTCTTGTGTGTTCTACACTTTTGGTCAATAAAGATATTTCAGGTTCTGATCTGATAGAGTGCTTGTGCACATTGGTAAACATATTGTTATTTCATGCTTAGATTAGTAAACATATTATGTTATTCCATGTTTAGCTTAGTACATATTATGTTATTGCATGTTTACTTCAGTATACATGGAATTATGAAGCTTATTAGTTGAATAGTTGTGAAAGCAGAATGTAACAACTTTCAGTCTAAATGTTCTCCCAACACTCGCTGCTGTGTACTTTCAAAACTAGTCTGAGCGGGCGGGCTTTGTGCTTTTGCTTTTTGTTCTTGTTGTGTTCGTGTGTTTTTTTTTATCCGGTGGAGCTTGTCCGTGTGTTCTCACGGGAAACAAGAAGATCATCATCTTCTTGGTAGCACCTGCTCGTACTGGCGTGGTGGAGCTCTCCGTCATTCTGACTGACTGTGTTCGTCGAAGTTCGCTAGGTGAGTGACGCGCTAGCAAGCAGCCATTGTTTGAATGTATTGTGGGATCTTTTATGGCCAGAGGGTATCCTACTCATGTTAATCCATGTATCTGGGGGGATGGTAACACGACCTTTTTGGGGTTTTATCATCAGATTCTGGGTTCTGTTTCTGATGATTGGACCACGGCGGGTCCCCATAAGGTCGGGCCCGATGTGCATTGACGGACTAATGCACGCGACTATCCGGTGCTTATACAGATCGAGATATGTCTGGTTTACCGCGCCGCTGGCGGAAGTAGAGTAAAACCGGTAGAATTCTAATAAGATTCACGAGAGGTGGACTCCTGGAATCCACTGTGCGCGAGGGCTGGTGCTAAAATTGGAAAATTGAAAGATTTTTTAAATTTTGATCCAGACGTTATGTGTTAAAATGCAGCTACTAAATCGATACTGGATTCTCTGTGAAATTAATACATTCATTTTGGTTGATCTATGCTAGAATGGTAAAATACAAAAGTTTCTTTGTCTCACTAAAATGACAGCCTGGATGGAAACACCTGGCAAAAAATCCCAAAATTCAGGTGTCATGGACGCATTATATCAACTGTTTGCAGGAGAAAAACATGACTGGAATCTGTTGTTATCAAACACGTGGTATCGTTATGCTACATTAATTGCTAAACAAAATAGGAAAAGTGATTGTTTCGTGTGCTCCTTTATGCCTCATTCAGTGACGCAACAACGTGTGCATTCAAAGGTATTTGGAGATAAGATGGCTCGAGCTACGTATATGTTAATATCTTCGCATAAACCTGATCAACATTTCCGGTTCTTCGCAATGCTTCGAGAGGAGAGATTGTTCCAAGTTTAGATACCACTTTGGAAACTGAAAATCAGGTTATGACCGAGAGCGGGTTGCGATTACTAGTATGCGTTGCAATGTATGGTACGGGTCAAAACTTAGGTTTTATAGATGAGGATAGATGTTTATATGTGCTACCGTTAAACACTAATGTCACCATTTTACCCGTATCTTCACATCTTTGGTGGTTATGCGGTTGGAAAGTATATTATTTTATTCCTCCGCGAGCCTACGGTTTGTGCGCACCTGTTACTGTAACTGACAATACTTTCATTGTTACCAGTCGTCCAGCGCACCATCATGTGAAAAGAAGAGTGTCGTTTAAGCCCCATGATTCGATCTGGGGAACTGATGTTCCAGAACAATTCAAACACCATAGCACAGGTAGGAAGGTAATGTTAGCTCTTTTTCTACAAATTGGAGTGGCTAAAAACATGCTACGAATTGAAACAATTGACTACAGATTTCAAGTGTTTGTAAATGCCAGCTTGGAAGTAGATGAAATTCAAAACACCGAAATTGCAGCAATTAGACAAATGGTGTTGCAAAATAGAATGGTTTTAGACCTTTTGACAGCCCCACAAGGGGGCGTCTGTGCTATGGTGGGTGACACTTGTTGTACATACATACCCGAAGAAGCGAATTCCATAAACATGACTGATGCTTTGTCTGTTATCAGGGATCTCAGAGATGCCATGGCCAAAGATCGACGGCTTGATCACCCGTGGAGTTTTGACAGGCTCTTTGGGGGCCCTTGGTATACGACTTTGCTCAGACTGTTTATCCCTATCGCAATCGTGATTGTATTTATTTTCTTAGTCATTGGTTGTATTATTCCATGCTTAAGAGCAATGCTAATGAATATGATAACTAATTCTCCGGTGAATTACGCAAAGGTTTTGTATCAACAAATGCGTGAAGGGGACCCGGTGTTGTAGCTAGGAATAGTACACCATGGCCAGAGTGTGGTTGCTCCAACAAAAAAAAAAGAAACGGAGAGCCGAGGAGTTTTCCTCGTCAAAATTTTGATTGAATTAAACCTTCAAAACTCTCACAAATGGAGAGGTTGCAAATCACAGCAGTAAAGTTATGACAGAGGTTTTTCGCCTTCTCCATGGTGTTAGATTAGGTTAGATAATATTAGATAAGGTTAGATAGGTTAGATTAGATAAGATAAAATAAAGTAAAGTAAAATACAAAGATTGGTTCCCTGTGCAGTTAGTATGACGTGCATGCATGAAAACTGTTTTGGAAATGTATGTACTGATGTTTAAATGTGCAACAGGAGGGAATGATAGAGTGCTTATGCACATTAGTAAACATATTACGTTATTTCATTCTTAGATTAGTAAACATATTATGTTATGCCATGTTTAGCTTAGTACATATGTTATTGCACGTTTAGTTTAGTCTACATGGATTTGTTAAACTTATTAGTTGAATAGTTGTGAAAGTATCAAGTTTCAGTCTAAATGTTCTCCCAACAAACTTGTCCGTAGCTGATTGGACAACAGATCGCTGCTGTGTGACTTCCAATACTTGTCCGTAGCTGATTGGACAACAGATCGCTGCTGTGTACGTTTAAAACTAGTCTGAGCGGGAGGGCTCGCTCTCTTTGTGCTTTTTGTTCTTCTTGCGTGCTCTTGGCTTCCCGTCCCGACGAGAGATGTTCTCTTTTTGTTTCACTAGAATAAAGTAGCTTTTTGTTCACCATCTATCGTCCTCGCTGATATCTTTATCACAGAACTTCGTTGAACACCGAACCAGATGAGAAACAAGAATTAGAACCGAACACCACCGGGACAGAAAAAGACTGTAGTGCATGGTCAAGAGGGCCAGTTCTGTCCTGGGCTTCTCGCTGGACTCTCTGGAGGAGTTGGGTAACAGACGGACGCTAGCTAAACAAAAACCTATGATGGACATCCCCTGCCTCCTCCTGCCCACCCTGACAGCACTGGGTAGCTCTATCAGCCAGAGACTATTACACCTGAGCTGCGAGAAGGAGAGAAACCACCGCTCATTCCTACCAACTGCTGTTCGGCTTCTTAATAATAACGTGATTGAAAAAAACTGGACTCTTGTACTGTAAATAGCACAGCCCCCTCATGTTGATGCAATACAGCTACATATATCAATATGCTTTTTCTTTTATACTTGCACTACGTACAGTTTTTTTTATGAAACGTTCTTGCATAGTTACAGTATACACCTCAGTCTTCTGACATTTTTATTATGCTTAGAATATCTTGTTTTTATGTTTTCATCCATTTTTATGCAAATTTCCCCATTGTGGGATGCTTAAAGGCTTTCTGATTTGGACGCATTATATCAACTGTTTGCAGGAGAAAAACATGACTGGAATCTGTTGTTATCAAACACGTGGTATCGTTATGCTACATTAATTGCTAAACAAAATAGGAAAAGTGATTGTTTCGTGTGCTCCTTTATGCCTCATTCAGTGACGCAACAACGTGTGCATTCAAAGGTATTTGGAGATAAGATGGCTCGAGCTACGTATATGTTAATATCTTCGCATAAACCTGATCAACATTTCCGGTTCTTCGCAATGCTTCGAGAGGAGAGATTGTTCCAAGTTTAGATACCACTTTGGAAACTGAAAATCAGGTTATGACCGAGAGCGGGTTGCGATTACTAGTATGCGTTGCAATGTATGGTACGGGTCAAAACTTAGGTTTTATAGATGAGGATAGATGTTTATATGTGCTACCGTTAAACACTAATGTCACCATTTTACCCGTATCTTCACATCTTTGGTGGTTATGCGGTTGGAAAGTATATTATTTTATTCCTCCGCGAGCCTACGGTTTGTGCGCACCTGTTACTGTAACTGACAATACTTTCATTGTTACCAGTCGTCCAGCGCACCATCATGTGAAAAGAAGAGTGTCGTTTAAGCCCCATGATTCGATCTGGGGAACTGATGTTCCAGAACAATTCAAACACCATAGCACAGGTAGGAAGGTAATGTTACCTCTTTTTCTACAAATTGGAGTGGCTAAAAACATGCTACGAATTGAAACAATTGACTACAGATTTCAAGTGTTTGTAAATGCCAGCTTGGAAGTAGATGAAATTCAAAACACCGAAATTGCAGCAATTAGACAAATGGTGTTGCAAAATAGAATGGTTTTAGACCTTTTGACAGCCCCACAAGGGGGCGTCTGTGCTATGGTGGGTGACACTTGTTGTACGTACATACCCGAAGAAGCGAATTCCATAAACATGACTGATGCTTTGTCTGTTATCAGGGATCTCAGAGATGCCATGGCTAAAGATCGACGGCTTGATCACCCGTGGAGTTTTGACAGGCTCTTTGGGGGCCCTTGGTATACGACTTTGCTCAGACTGTTTATCCCTATCGCAATCGTGATTGTATTTATTTTCTTAGTCATTGGTTGTATTATTCCATGCTTAAGAGCAATGCTAATGAATATGATAACTAATTCTCCGGTGAATTACGCAAAGGTTTTGTATCAACAAATGCGTGAAGGGGACCCGGTGTTGTAGCTAGGAATAGTACACCATGGCCAGAGTGTGGTTGCTCCAACAAAAAAAAAAAGAAACGGAGAGCCGAGGAGTTTTCCTCGTCAAAATTTTGATTGAATTAAACCTTCAAAACTCTCACAAATGGAGAGGTTGCAAATCACAGCAGTAAAGTTATGACAGAGGTTTTTCGCCTTCTCCATGGTGTTAGATTAGGTTAGATAATATTAGATAAGGTTAGATAGGTTAGATTAGATAAGATAAAATAAAGTAAAATACAAAGATTGGTTCCCTGTGCAGTTAGTATGACGTGCATGCATGAAAACTGTTTTGGAAATGTATGTACTGATGTTTAAATGTGCAACAGGAGGGAATGATAGAGTGCTTATGCACATTAGTAAACATTATTATTATTATTTATGATGATACGAGAGCATGTTTTGTATTTTAATGTTCTACCGGAGACACATTTCTTGTGTGTTCTACACTTTTGGTCAATAAAGATATTTCAGGTTCTGATCTGATAGAGTGCTTATGCACATTGGTAAACATATTGTTATTTCATTCTTAGATTAGTAAACATATTATGTTATGCCATGTTTAGCTTAGTACATATGTTATTGCACGTTTAGTTTAGTCTACATGGATTTGTTAAACTTATGAGTTGAATAGTTGTGAAAGTATCAAGTTTCAGTCTAAATGTTCTCCCAACAAACTTGTCCGTAGCTGATTGGACAACAGATCGCTGCTGTGTACGTTTAAAACTAGTCTGAGCGGGAGGGCTCGTTCTCTTTGTGCTTTTTGTTCTTCTTGCGTGCTCTTGGCTTCCCGTCCCGACGAGAGATGTTCTCTTTTTGTTTCACTAGAATAAAGTAGCTTTTTGTTCACCATCTATCGTCCTCGCTGATATCTTTATCACAGAACTTCGTTGAACACCGAACCAGATGAGAAACAAGAATTAGAACCGAACACCACCGGGACAGAAAAAGACTGTAGTGCATGGTCAAGAGGGCCAGTTCTGTCCTGGGCTTCTCGCTGGACTCTCTGGAGGAGTTGGGTAACAGACGGACACTAGCTAAACAAAAACCTATGATGGACATCCCCTGCCTCCTCCTGCCCACCCTGACAGCACTGGGTAGCTCTATCAGCCAGAGACTATTACACCTGAGCTGCGAGAAGGAGAGAAACCACCGCTCATTCCTACCAACTGCTGTTCGGCTTCTTAATGATAACGTGATTGAAAAAAACTGGACTCTTGTACTGTAAATATCACAGCCCCCTCATGTTGATGCAATACAGCTACATATATCAATATGCTTTTTCTTTTATACTTGCACTACGTACAGTTTTTTTATGAAACGCTCTTGCATAGTTACAGTATACACCTCAGTCTTCTGACATTTTTATTATGCTTAGAATATCTTGTTTTTATGTTTTCATCCCCCTCCCTTTTTTCATATTGCTGCTGTTATGTGCAAATGTCCCCATTGTGGGATGCTTAAAGGCTTTCTGATTCTGATAACATGGCTTTGTTGGAATGCTACTACTCAAGCAACCCTAGTCAGAGGGGTACATGCAGAGAATGTGGGCTGAATGGTTACTTCGACACCCATAGTCACAGTTGACCACAAAACAACTAGTAGTTCAGCGTTACAATATCCACAAACGGCAATTGCTATCACAACTTGAGATTAATGAGGTACAACAGTAATTCCAAGGTGAAGGGCCCCAGGCTGTCAGATCAGAGAAAGAAGTTAGACCAGAGTTTGGGAGGAAAGCCCCAATGAATGCAACTGATGAGATTGGTAGGCCAGCCCCAATGAATGAAATGTTGAGCAAGGCAGCAACTGACCTGAAAGATAAGATTATGGCAAAAATGAAAGCTGGGCAACCTGGACACCGATTACAACGGCTATGTGAAGTACCACTTGAAAATCTTATGGAAACTGTGAATGCAGCACTGAGGGCGATCCCTCCGTAACGATCACGGAAACCAATGAGCTGATATACGCTTCAGCATCAGTGATCCTAGAGCTGCTTGGCGACAAGAGCAACCGTGGCAGTCATGAGATAAGTTACCCACCATGAAAAAGACGGTTGGAGGCTAAGATCAAGGTGGCTGGTTAAGATGTGAGACAATTGATGGACACCCAGAGAGGTATAAATAAAAGGTCCATATCCGAGAGCAGGGGTCGGGAACCTTTTTGACTAAGAGCCATAAAAGTAAAATATTTCGAAAGGTTTTTCAGTGAGAGCCAACCACACACATACACACAAACGCCCATGCATGCACGTGATTTCAACAAAATGGCAGAATATATTATTTAAAATAACTTTGTGATAATACAATAAGATATATAGTTTTCGTTCCTCGTGATTGGTAAACAAAATCCAGACAAACGATTGAAATGAAAGTCAACTTGCCGGGTCCATAGGCGAAGCTACTGCTAGCTAGCCTGCACACTGCTCATTAGCTTGCACCCTTGCTTTCTGCTGTCACAGAAGTACAGTGAGACCTCAACTTACGAACTTAATTGGTTCCCAGACAGAGTGTGTAAGGTGAAAAGTGTGTATCTTAAAAACAAATTTCCCATAGGAAACCATTAAAATGGGAATAATCCATTCCCGGGTTTCCATAAAATATACTTTTAAACTAAATAAGCCTTAAAACTACACACAACATGCCTTATTCTATGTATAATAAATGTGCTATTGTATTGCAATGAAAGAAATACACTGCATTGTATCATTAAGTCACTTTATTTACATTTGTGATGGTCATTTATGGCTTGATGGAATGGCGTTGGAGGTCATTTGTTAAACTTATTAGTTGAATAGTTGTGAAAGTATCAAGTTTCAGTCTAAATGTTCTCCCAACAAACTTGTCCGTAGCTGATTGGACAACAGATCGCTGCTGTGTGACTTCCAATACTTGTCCGTAGCTGATTGGACAACAGATCGCTGCTGTGTACGTTTAAAACTAGTCTGAGCGGGAGGGCTCGCTCTCTTTGTGCTTTTTGTTCTTCTTGCGTGCTCTTGGCTTCCCGTCCCGACGAGAGATGTTCTCTTTTTGTTTCACTAGAATAAAGTAGCTTTTTGTTCACCATCTATCGTCCTCGCTGATATCTTTATCACAGAACTTCGTTGAACACCGAACCAGATGAGAAACAAGAATTAGAACCGAACACCACCGGGACAGAAAAAGACTGTAGTGCATGGTCAAGAGGGCCAGTTCTGTCCTGGGCTTCTCGCTGGACTCTCTGGAGGAGTTGGGTAACAGACGGACGCTAGCTAAACAAAAACCTATGATGGACATCCCCTGCCTCCTCCTGCCCACCCTGACAGCACTGGGTAGCTCTATCAGCCAGAGACTATTACACCTGAGCTGCGAGAAGGAGAGAAACCACCGCTCATTCCTACCAACTGCTGTTCGGCTTCTTAATAATAACGTGATTGAAAAAAACTGGACTCTTGTACTGTAAATAGCACAGCCCCCTCATGTTGATGCAATACAGCTACATATATCAATATGCTTTTTCTTTTATACTTGCACTACGTACAGTTTTTTTTATGAAACGTTCTTGCATAGTTACAGTATACACCTCAGTCTTCTGACATTTTTATTATGCTTAGAATATCTTGTTTTTATGTTTTCATCCATTTTTATGCAAATTTCCCCATTGTGGGATGCTTAAAGGCTTTCTGATTCTGATAACATGGCTTTGTTGGAATGCTACTACTCAAGCAACCCTAGTCAGAGGGGTACATGCAGAGAATGTGGGCTGAATGGTTACTTCGACACCCATAGTCACAGTTGACCACAAAACAACTAGTAGTTCAGCGTTACAATATCCACAAACGGCAATTGCTATCACAACTTGAGATTAATGAGGTACAACAGAAATTCCAAGGTGAAGGGCCCCAGGCTGTCAGATCAGAGAAAGAAGTTAGACCAGAGTTTGGGAGGAAAGCCCCAATGAATGCAACTGATGAGATTGGTAGGCCAGCCCCAATGAATGAAATGTTGAGCGAGGCAGCAACTGACCTGAAAGAAAAGATTATGGCAAAAATGAAAGCTGGGCAACCTGGACACCGATTACAACGGCTATATGAAGTACCACTTGAAAATCTTATGGAAACTGTGAATGCAGCACTGAGGGCGATCCCTCCGTAACGATCACGGAAACCAATGAGCTGATATACGCTTCAGCATCAGCGATCCTAGAGCTGCTTGGCGACAAGAGCAACCGTGGCAGTCATGAGATAAGTTACCCACCATGAAAAAGACGGTTGGAGGCTAAGATCAAGGTGGCTGGTTAAGATGTGAGACAATTGATGGACACCCAGAGAGGTATGAATAAAAAGGTCCATACCCTAGAGCAGGGGTCGGGAACCTTTTTGACTAAGAGCCATAAAAGTAAAATAGGAGCATAGCAACCTCCCTGTTTGCTTTCAACATTTAGCTTATAGTAAACGTGCATATTCCACCATGACGTCCCTGAACCACCGGTAAAAAGGACGATTTGGTTCTCGCCTCTTTCATCCAGAACTGCTTCATGTAACAAAGAGGTAATAGAAAGTGCTTAAGAATAACTTTGTGTCTTTGTTTTGTCATATTATCTTTGTGTTGTCATATTATTTGTTATTTAGTTTTTTTTTTTTTTGTTCTTTTGACTTCAAGATGGCACCGCGAGAGTAGCTGCGTTTCCAGCAGCTCAGGTATTTTGTTGTTCTACTGTCATTCCTTTCATAACTTTGCTGCTGTGAAATGTAAATCTCTCCACGGCAAGACTAATAAAGGCCAATCCAATCCAATTTTGTATTTAGTCAGTATTTTTCCATGTTAAAATTTGCTTACAACTTTAGCTTGGCTGCATTTTTTTGCAGAGCATACTGTTCTTACTCGAAAAATAAAATATCTCACCCAGTTTTCACTACTTGTTCTGTTTGCACATACTCCAACAGTCATTGCAACTTAAAAGAAACCTATTGGTAAAAATTCCGATATTGCTAAATGGCCTTACTTGGATATGTTGCATGACTGAACTTATTTTTCAGTTTCAAGCGATCATTAAATGGCAGCCTGACCGAGACGTGTCTTGTCATGTTTGAGAGGGGAACTTGACCGAGACGTTTCCTCTTTTCAGTTCAGATTGGATCCAGATGTTGCTTTGTAAGGCAATAACATTTGTTTTTTTTCCGCTGTTGTCTAACAAGAATGGAATGTCAGTAAACAAAATTGTGTAACACGGCCTTGAGTCTCTTCGTTTCCTGGATTGGAACACATTCTGCAACTCTCCCAAGCCTGGAACCACTGATCAACAATAGCCAACACTTTAAGAGAAGACTCTTTGTCATTTTTGTTGGCTTTTGGCGATTAGTGGCACCGCCGGGGTCGGGAGAGAAAACGCTCCAAAATACCTTTACGTTGAAAGGACAACCGACACCATTTTTTTTTGTTTCCGAACTGACATCAGAAAAACGTTTTATAGCATCTAAAATACCAAAAACATGCAGGCTGATATTTTTAGTCAAATGCAAAACACCAATAAAAATGAGTTAAAGCTGCCAAAAACTACTTCAAAATGACCTCGGAGATGCCGATTTTCAGAAGGTCCCGCCCCCTTGTTCGTTACGTCACGCCAGGACGTCTTGCCTTGCTCTCGAAGCAAAACAATGACTTCAGATTTGGACAATATGCTTTCTTGTTACTCATCCAGTTATGACTACGATTCAAATAGTTCTGATGAGGAAAGCATAAATGTTTGCAATCGATTAAAGAAGTCCTCCCACATCAATTCGAGCCGTCAAGACTCCAATGTAGCGTCCCAGAAAATGCACAAGATGGCGCCCAAGCTCCGTTAGAAATGGGCTGATTTGTCTGCTGGGAATTTGTGTCAAATTTAAAGCAGATTCTTTACTTACAGACAGTGTAGGTGTTCAAATGCCTGAGATGTTTTGGCGTCTACTTCCGCCTTCGTCAGAGTGTCACGGATGTTGTTGTGACGCGCCATTTTCAGCTGTGTCAACTAGTATCAAATAGTAGTCTTGGTGCAACAAACAACGATTCACCATCGCGTTATTGATGTGTTTTCCTTGTAATTTCGCCAGCAACATGGATCAACACGAAGTTTTCAGACCAAACAAATTACCCATAATGCATTGTGTGTCGCTTTCTCTGTCATTGGCGTTCCAGACGTGACGTCACATCAGGCATCGTCATCAACTCGAAAACAAGACTCCCTGAATATTCACTACAAGTCTTAAAACCTAAAATATAGCGATAAGCGGTGGAATTTTTGTAAAATACGCTCAGTTGAAGGTCATTTCAAGTTATTTTACAAATTATGGACACAACTTGTCCGGAGGTGTCGGTTGTCCTTCAAGTAGGGGGAGCTCGGAGTGTGTTTTGTTAAAACAGACTGAAGTCTGTGATGATTGGCAGTGTGTTCGTTTTAAGTGAGAGAATGAGCAGAGTGCCCTGATTGGTCAGTCAACACAGTGTTTTCACCAAGGCACCCCTGAGCCGTGGGGGAAGTGTGAGAAGTCAGGTGATATTTTGGAAAAAGTTATAATTGTGGCGAATGTCCTTTTATGTCTTTGTGGCAGATCTCAGTAAAACCCACGCTCCGACATCCACAGAGAAATCTTTTGTGTTTTTTGACGTCAACAAATAATTTACGCGTGATAATATTTCACGCCTATGAAAAGGGGATATATGTATCCTTATACATGTGAAAATATAGCCATATGAGACGAGCTTTACAAAATTTAACTCTTCAGATTAAAATATATAGAGTTATAATGGGAATACTCCTTTCTATGGAATATTGTTCTCTCTGCTTGAGAGGCTCACGCCTGCGAGTGAGCGTCTATGTGGATGATCTGTACATGTACCTGTAAGAAGTAGCGGATGTATTGTGTGTGGGTGAAAGCGCATGGTGATGTGTGTATGTTTGTAAGAAGTATTTAGTAGTTTGTAAAGAAATATTTACTAAGAATGGTCCCTTGTGGAACAGAAAAACAGCATACAATTACGAAATCAAAAAAATCTTCAATTTGCATCCTACACTGTAGTGGAAATAAGTAGAAGTCATTTTATCTTTTTTGAAATCTGAGGGGTTGTTCTTCCCTGTAGTGGGAATCTTCCCTGCAGTATATTACTCCTCCACCCCCAACTAGTGTGTGTCTGCGAGTGTGTCTGTTGGGGTGTGGTAGATGGCAGTAGATATTGTTGGATTGCATTGATGCATTAAGTCGCACCAAGTGTGTTCTAATGACAATTCGCGGCATACTGAAGAGAAGAGAAAGTTGCTTGTCGGGGAACTCAAGTGGGAGTGGTCACTCACTCAACCCCTCCTGGAAGAGGGACCATCATGGGAGGAAAAAGCCCTTACATGGGATGTGACACATGACAGCACATAGGCACTCAGCACACTGGCTGCTCAGCAGCAGGCCCTGAGCAACAGCCGTACAGTAGTGTAGGTTGCGCAAAGAGGCTGGCAGGGAAAGCCTACATGGAGCACCATAACCATGTGGTATAGTCTACCGAAACCTCTGTGTAGAGTATGGACTGGAAACCCCAAGGTCAAAATGGGAAACACCAACAAAGGTGGTGGGGAATGACGGAGCAAAGATCCCAAGGGACTTCCAAATACAGAGTGACAAGATGTTAATGGCGAACAAACCAGATATTGCGCTTATAGATAAAGGGCAGAAGAAAGCCATTGTAGTGTATGTAGTGCTCCCAAGTGATGGAAACATCAGAAAGAAGGAACACGAGAAACTAGAGCAATAGCGTATATATATATATATATATATATATCCTCGTCTTCCCCCCCATGGGTGGTGTCTGTCCCCCATTTTAGCTCGGGTCCTCTACCAGAGGCCAGGAAGCTTGAAGGTTATGCGCAGTATCCATGCTGTTCCCAGCACTGCGCATTTCTGGACCGAGATATCCGATGTTGTTCCCGGGATCTGTTGCAACCACTAGTCGAGTTTGGGGGTCACTGCCCCGAGTGCTGACCACCACAGGCACGACTGTCACTTTTACCTTCCTGGCTCTCACCACCTCCTCTCTGAGCCCTTGGTATTTCTCGATTATCTCATGTTCCTTCTTTCTGATGTTCCCATCACTCGGGACCGCTACATCCACGACAAGGGCTTTCCTTTGCCCTTTATCTAGGACCACGATATCTGGTTGGTTGGCCATTACCATCTTGTCAGTCTGTATCTGGAAGTCCCACAGGATATGTGCTCGGTCATTCTCTACTACCTGGGGAGGTGTTTCCCATTTTGACCTCGGGGTTTCCAGTCCATACTCCGCACAGATGTTTCGGTAGACTATGCCAGCCACCTGGTTGTAGCGCTTCATGTAGGCTTTCCCTGCCAGCATCTTACACCCTGCAGTTATGTGTTGGATTGTCTCAGGTGCCTCTTTGCACAATCTACACCTTGGGTCTTGCCTGGTGTGCTATATGCGTGCCTCTATGGCTCTGGTGCTCAGGGCCTGCTCTTGAGCAGCCAGGATGAGTGCCTCTGTGCTTTCCTTTAGGCCAACCCTCTCTAGCCACTGATAGGACTTCTTGAGATGAGCCACTTCAGTTATGGTTCGGTGGTACATCCCATGTAGGGGCTTTTCGTCCCATGATGGTCCCTCTTCCAGCACCTCATCCTCTGTTCCCCATTCCCTGAGACATTCCCTAAGTACCTTCTCTTTGATGTATTCATGGAGCTTGGATGTTTCATCCTGGATAGTGGCTCTCAAACTCACTCGTCCCCGGCCTCCTTCCTTACGGCTTGTGTGTGCTTGTGTACAGTCGCAGGGTGCTGGATTTGGGATGGAAAATGCATGGTGAGGAGTTTTTGGGTCTTACAATACAATTATAAATAGAAACAATAGAAAGAGCTACACAGAAAATGCTATTTTAAATAGGTGGGTTTTGAGATGGGACTTGAAGGTGGGAGAAGAATCGATGTTGCGAATGTTGGGAGGAAGTGAGTCCCATAGTTTGGGGACAGAGCAGCTGAAGGCTGTCGCCCATTGTGCTGAGACGGGCGGGGGGAGGGGGCACAGAGGCGGATAGTGTGCTGTCAAGAATGACACTGAGGCAATTCACTTCTCCTTGGTGTCCCTCAGAAACGTCTCCACAAACTCCAACTCGTCCAGAATTCTTCAGGCCGCATCATCACCAGAACCTTATCCTTTCACCACATCACCCCGTCCTCCAAGAGCTCACTGGCTCCCGGTCAATTATAGAATCAACTTTAAAATTCTTCTTTATAAATTCAAAGCTGTCCTACCTTGCCCCCCATACCTATCTGACCTTCTTCAAATTTCTATTCCCTCTAGTCCCCTCAGATCCTCTTCCTCCCTCCACCTCTATGTAACTCTACTCTACAACATAGAGTATTTGGTCTTGGTGGTTGGGTACTCGAATTGGCCTATGGTGTTTAGATCTAACCATGGAGCAGAGGGCCTTGTCAGAAACCTGCATGACTCCACCACATTCGGCATCCCGGAGGAACTAACATCGGATGGAGGACCCCAATTCACCGCCGGCAAGACATCTCGGGGAGGACGCTCCTGCCAAGCCCCATGCCAATTGCAGAGCCGAAGTCACAGTGAAAACCATCAAGAGGATGTTGATGGACAACACAGGCCCCACTGGCTCGCTGCAGGTCAACAAGTTTCAAAAGGCCATGTTGATCTACAGCAACTCACCAGATCCAGAAACTAAGATCACACCTGCGATAGTCCTCTTCGGCAGGCCAATTAGAGACACAATTCCTTTTCCATGAGAAATCAAGAAGATTGCCCTGACAGTTGGTGACCACGTCTACCTACAGAACCTGGTAGGGAATCATCCGAGACGCTGGGACCGTACTGGGATCGTCGTGGTGAAAGCACGCCCATTCCATCAATACGCCATCAGAGTGGATGGCTCAGGAAGAGTGACGCTCAGGAACAGACAGCACCTTAGGAAGTTTCAGCCATACGGCCACACCCCTCTCATATGGGTCCGGCCCTCCACATGCCATCCAGGATGGAATATCGTCGGGACAACCCACAATCTGCACCACCACCATCCCCTCCTGAATCTCCACCAGCACCCACTCCACCAGCTCCGGATACCAAGACACAGATTTCTCCGCATGGGGACCCCCACCCTCCTACCCCCCGCCATCCGGTCCAACCTGACTCAACGTCCATTCCAGCCAATGACTCTGCATCGTCACGGTAGCTAAACTCCCACTGTCACTCCGACGTCTCTTGCCCCACAACAAACCTGGTCTGCAAGAGACAGCTGCCCCAGGCAGGCGTTTGAAGGACTAATGTGACCACACATTGTTCCCAGGGTCTTCAGTGGGCCACAATAATACCCCCCTGGTAGAGAGATTGGGTCTGTACGGTTTTATAATGATGTATGTTGTACATGTGTTAATTTTCAGTCTTTTATTGATAGTCTGAACTGTTTTGGGTTGTAAACCGGACACCCTGGTCAGCCTTGTTGACATTGACATTAGCCACATTGATGCGGTGAAGACAAGCCTTTTCAGTTTCTGAGCATGTTCAAGTTTTATGCGTACCCTTCAAAACTTCTCCGTAGGGAAAGGAGATAGTTATGTGTATTGTGTATCCTTTTTTGTTACAGATGACTCATCCGTCATCCATTATACTTGAATAAAGATTGAAGGAAGACACCTTTCTAGAAACGAAGGGATATCTTCACCGATATTTTTAACAACTCACTCAGGCAGGCTGTTGTCCCCATGTGCTTCAAAGTCACCACCATCATCCTGGCTCCAAAGAAATCCTCCCCCTCCAGCGACTATGATTACCGCCGGTCGGACTCAACCCCGTCCCTTATGAAGTGCTTTGAGCGGTTAGTCATACAGCACATAAATCTGCCCTCTCCGCCACACTGGATCATTACCAGTTTGCATAACAGAAAAACAAATTGACTTGACCACCTCGAGACCAAAAACTCACACATAAAAATACTGTATACATACATCAAACCAAAGGTGCTTATGTCTCAATTGCTTGCGCATTTCCGTCGTGCTGCCATGAAAGTTAAGGTCGACATATTCTACACTGCACATTCTTCACTCAGTCTTCCGAAAAATGATCCCAAACTTTTGATGCCAGAGGATGGTTTGCCATGGTAGTATTAGCATAATTCAGTTATGGTATCCTATTCATTCCAACTTTTGGGCGTAGTTTTTACAATGGCATCATGGCTGGTCCGGATCAACACTATTGTGCATGTGCGTCAATTAAAGGCCGGAAAATGAAGACAGTGCGGCGGAAGCCACAGTTGCTATTTTGAGAGGAGAAAAATAACATCAAAAATAATATTGATTACTCAATGAATTAATTTAATTGTCAATCGTATTGGTTGTCAAAGTCGTCATAACTCAACTAATCTTCAACTGGACGGAAATGGACACCATCCATCCCAGTGCAGCAGGCCACAGCAGCCTTAAGGCACAGTGACATTGTGGGACACATCCAGCTAGGAAGAGGGGGGTTTGGCCTTACAAATAAACCATCTTGGCGCAAGGCCTCAACATCGGGAAGAAGGAAAATCGTGATGGAAGAGGTGCGCCGCCAAGAGGAAGCTGAAAGAACTGCAAAGGCTGTCTCTCTTGCCAAGCAGGGACAATGGATGAGGTGGGAAGGCCTGGTTAATAGAAAGCTCAGCGGGAGGGATCTCTGGGAAATGGAGGCAAGCAACATCAGCTTCATCATCAGAGCTATCATGATGTACTCCCATCCCCAAAAAACCTCCACCAATGGTATGGCGAATATCCAACCTGTGACCTCTGTCCAACTCCAGGAACTCTCAAACTCATCCTGACCGGTTGTAAGACCAGCCTCACACAAGGCCGCTACACCTGGAGGCACAACCAGGTCCTGAAGAGTTTGGCAGTTGTCTTTGAGAGCTAGAGGAATACCATCAACTCCTTGCCAATGAGAGCCACCACTTCCAGCACAGCACCATTGACTTTCATCCGAGAGAGACAGAAAAAGCCCAACCATCCTCCTGCCAAACCAGAAGTTGGACAGCTATCCAGGGCCCACGATTGGGAGATGCGGATTGACATTGGCCAGCAATTGGTTTTCCCAGTGGAGATTGCAGCCACCACCCTTGGTGCTCTGGTCCCCTTCACTCAAGGCTGTCTACATCACAGAACTCACAGTCCTGTGGGAAAACTCTGTTGAAGAGGCCTATGAGCGCAAGAAGCTGCGCTACACAGAACTCGCAGTGGATGCGCAACAGCGAGGATGGAAAGCCAAGGTATATCCAATTGAAGGATGCAGAGGGTTTGTGGCTTCCTCCACCATCAGGCTGCTAAAAGACCTGGGTATCCATGGATAGGCTCTGCGGCACACAGATCAGTCCCTGAAGCAGCAGAAAGAAGCAGCCAGTGGATCTGGATGAAGAGGAAGGACCTTTGTTGGGCTCATAGATCAGCAACTTAACTTTTTCGTCCCTAGCAGGCATTTTACATTTCTTCCCCCACAGCCTACAGAGCCTGCAGCCTAGCTTTGTAGTGTGCTCCCTGAGTAGCTTCAGCAGGAAATTCATAACTAATATGTGTGGTCAAATAAAAAAAATCTTTATGAAACTTTTAGTGCACTTTCATAACATATAATAGAATAAGATAATTTTTTTTTGTGAAATTGATTGAAGTTTTAGAAAATTATTGCAATGTTAACGAAGATTTTTTTGTCCAAAACCTGCAAATTACAACAAAGTGCATTCACAACAAGTCACATATGCATGAAATACACCTAGAATGCGTATAAAATAATTCAGGATGTTTTTATTTGTGGTATGGTTTAAAACGTGGAATGCATTGGTTCACCTTGCATTGCTCACAACCTGTTCTTGGCTCGCGACGAATTTTCTTCTTTGCACACTCTTTACATGTTCTCTTTTTATCCAATTCTACTGGCCAATGAAGGAGGGCAACATTGTCATTATCCTTCATTCATTCTCTTTTTGTTTTCCTTCTGTAATTGCCAAACAACTACTAACTAAGTTTGTCCTGAATTCTAACTGAGTACTTTTTCGGAGGCGACCTGTTCGGGTTTTCACTTGATGGTTTGGAGAGAGAAATCCATTGCAAATACAAATATCCACTAGAAACCAGAACAGGTATTTCCACCATTTGAGTGATTTCCTGGAGATAGCGTATGAAGCACGTAGTTGATCAGCCCGAAAGTATTTGAATGGTGATAGAAGTTCATCAATGCAACAGTCACGACTGTGTCAGATGCCAAAATGTCTTCATCAACATGGTCATCTATTTCATTCTCATCAGGATCTGGAAAGATATACAGTACATGGGTATTTTAGAAAAAAAAAACATATGGACCTCCGTTTCAATAATCATATTGAGAATGCAAAGCTATGAGGTACTGCTATTAATGGAAAATGCACCATGCACTTGCACAATCGTCCGTAAAGGGTTAACATCTATTCGCGGCCCGCCTGTAGTCGGCATCCGGCATTATTTGCTATCGCTTCAGCCCGACTGGAGGCGTGACACGGGATACACAGAAGTAAAAACACAACTGTAGTCGTTTGCCGGGAGGAATGAGTTAAGACACAACACCCCCCGCCCCCCACCAGCTTCTCAACATCTTATTGGGCATGGGACACAAGCGCGGGCGTGATCAAACTGTCGCCGGCCACCATTGATGAGGGTGTCTAGTAGCCAAAATGGAACTGTATAGTGCCACTTAGCAGTTTTTTTGACAACGATACTAGTGCAGCGTGTTCTACCGGAAACAAATTCCTTGTGTGTTCTACATACTTGGCAATAAAGATGATTCTGATTCTGATTCTGATGAAAGGTCGAAACACCCAATGATTCTTTGGCACATTACTGACGATGTGTCCCAAATTCACAACCTTCCCATCCCTGAGGCACAGCTCCCACACCACTCTCAACACCAAGGCTAATCTCATGTGAGGACCATCCATTGGCACGAACGGACAGAACAACATCACGTCCAATGTTTCATAATTCTCACAGCCTTAATAAACATCCAGAAAACAGATTTCAAAAGCAGCAAAAGAAATGTCAGAGGCATTTGCAAAACATCATGAACAGCTAAAAAAAGGTGTGCCCAAAAAAAATCTCTCAAAGAAATATATTATTAAACACCTCTTTGCTGACGAAGTTTCTTGGATAAGAAGCGAAACGTCCGACAAAGAAGTACAGATGACGGCTGAACAAACCTTTTCATGATTATGAAACACCCTCACAAAGCCTAGATTGGCAGAGAAGGAAGCAAAGGAATTAGTAGCGCCAATTAGCGAAGGTGATATTAAAAATAATGAAAAATAAACAACAGAATAGATAATACTGGAGTAGAGTAAGACATTTTTTAGATTTTTTTTCTTTATATTTGGGAAATGTTGTCACTCACCGTCCTATCCAAAGTCAATTATGTCAAGTTAACAACATAAATAACAAGTGATCTGACATTTGAACACACAAGACTTGGAATTCGACATTTTGCCCAATTTTGAAATTACAGTAAAGTCTCGTTATATCGATATTCAAGGGAGTCCGAAAAAATATCGATATAACCGGGACTATCGATATATCCGACCCTGTTTGCATGTAATTTTCTCCGTGCGTGCATAGAAATAGTATCGATATAACCGGGACTATCGATATATCCGATATCGATATAACGAGACTTTACTGTATCTTCTTTTCCTTTCGGCTTTTCCCTTCAGGGGTCGCCACAGCGAATGAGTGTCCTCCATGTAACCCAGTTTTGTGCATCCTCTTCTCTCACACCACCTCCCTTCATGTCCTCTTTGACAACATCCATAAACCTTCTCTTTGGTCTACCTCTCCTTCTCCTGCCTGGCAATTTTGAAATCATGCCAATTGAAAAAAATGAAAAATAAGAAGTCGTTTTTGAAAAAAAAAATGTCAAACTCCCTCCGTCAATTGATCAATGGATACTGCGGTGGGCACCCTACACCATAACAACGTGTTGTATCAGGTTCGGAGAGCAACCAAATGTACTGTCCGTTTAACAATAAAGCGCCAGTGTATTCAATTGCTCCTTTGTGGTATATAGCATCTTAGCGCTCACTATTCAACTCACCTGCGAAGGTTCAGACAACAGCTCTGGGTCCAAAAGCGTTGTGCTTAATCCAAATTGTGACTGCCGTTTCCATGTATCAGATCATGCAAGCAGCAGTCGAAAACATACCTATAAAATCCATACTGCACGATCGCAAAAAGCGTTTCATATATGATGGCATCTTTTGCGTGTTTAGAATACGTTGTTGGGCTTGCTGGCTGGCCAAGTGAAATGTTCCCATACGTCAGGGTTTTGCTGGATTAATAATGGTGAAAGGGTTGTTCGGGTTTGTGTCAGTTCTCGCCTTTGTTGCTGCAATAGGAGTGCACAGAATACTTGGCAGGAGAAATCCCGAAGGTCAGTTGATTCTACCGAGGTATACATTCATCTGTATCCAAATAACGACGTAAAAGGACAAGAATTGCAAGAGAAAAAAACCGCTGATTGGGTGACAAAAGACGAAACCAGACCACCACAAAGCTACCGCACCCCGCCACACCGTGTCGTTCGCGAACGAGCAGGCTCTTTGAAGTGAACACCTGTCACCGGCTCCTAATATGGAGCCGCTTATTGGAGCCGACATTTCCCCTCCTTCCTTTAAAGCCGCACGTGATTGTTGAACACGGGGGTGGGGGTGAGGGGGTGGCTTGGGGGTAAGGGGGTGGCTTGGGGGTGGAGACCTCTCTTTTGCCATGACCTCCGTTTTGATGACATTGATTATGAGACCGAGTGATCGGTAGACGGAGGGCATGCTGCATGGCAACTGGGCTGTGGGCTAGCAGAGCACAAGCATCTCATTGTAGCTTGTGGATGTTGCTGATCAAGGTCTTGGTCTGTCGGCATCTAATGTTAAACAAACCACCATCCAGGGATTGGATTTTGTCACGATGCCAAAAGAAATGTGAAATAATTTCGTGTTTTCTTGATTTTGGATGGGACAAAGGTGCGCATATCTCCCTATACAAAACAGTAGAGTCGGGCGACCGCTAATTGTCTCTGAGAAGGTGATTGCAACCACCTGGGAATGGCCTGGGAATGGCCAAAGAAGAAGAACAGGGAGAAAGGAATGCATGTGGAATGCGTGCACACGCAGCGGCTCCTCTCTCTCCCGGCAAATTGTTTTTTTCGTGTTCATTGTGTTTGTCTTACTCGTGCAAATGTCCGTCTCCGTTGGCCTCGCTACACCCGAGGCGTACCTACTCCCGTGAGGTTCTGCTCGACATCGGCAGTTCATTTTTAAAACCTAAACCAGCTGAAGCAGAAGTGCTACGCAAGCATGGATTGCTCAGGGAGTCGGTTCATCCATTGAGCCCCACTCTTCCACCGACCCCCACTCCTGCACCCAACCCAGAGTGGAGGCGCCACAAGCGCTGTATGAGGAAACAAAAGAGGGGAAAGCGTGGAGGTATTCGCATTAGGCTCACGGCTAGCCGCCACCGGCCTTGCATTCCTACCATCACGCTGGCTAACGTGCGCTCGCTGGACAATAAAATGGACTACATCAGACTTCTCCGCTCAACTTCCAAGACCGTGGGTGAGTGTTGTGCCTTTGTGTTTGTGGAAACATGGCTGACCGACAGCATACCGGACAGTGCCATCCAGCTAGCCCAGCTAACTAGCTTCCGGGCAGACAGAGCGCTCGTCGAGGGGGGGAAGACTCGCGGCGGGGGACTCTGTGTTTACATCAGTGATGCCTGGTGCCGCAACGCTGTTGTGGTATGCAAACACTGTTCGCCACTGATGGAACTTATGGTCATAAAATGTCGGCCATTCTACCTGCCGAGGGAATTTAGTGCCATACTGCTGGTAGCAGTTTACATCCCCCCGAGCTCAATTAACAACAGGAGCGCGGCATTGAATGAACTCTACCAGCACATCAGCGAGCAACAGACAGCCCACCCAGATGCTTTCCTTATCCTGGCTGGCGATTTCAACCACGCCAACCCGAAAAGTGTTTTTCCACATCTCCATGGACACATTAACTTTCCGACGAGAGGTAACAACATTCTGGACAATGTTTTCACCACACACAAAGGAGCCTACAAAGCCTACCCCCTCCCCCACCTAGGAGCTTCGGACCACTCCACTATCATGTTAATGCCCGCATATAGGCCTCTTGTCAAAGTCATCAAACCAGTCAAGAAGCAGATAAGGGTGTGGCCTGATGGGTCGTCAGAGGCACTCAAAGACTGCTTCTCCAACACTGACTGGAACATGTTCAGACAAGCGGCCACCTACAACAACAACACCGACCTCCAAGAGTACACAGACTCTGTTACCTCCTACATGAGGAAGTGCATGGATGACGTGACTGTCACCAGATCTGTCACCATCCTGGCCAACCAGAAGCCATGGCTGACGGGTGAAGTCCACAGGCTCCTCAGGGCTCGGAACGCTGCCTACAAAGCTGGCGATGAGCGGGGCCTGAGGACAGCCAGGGCCAACCTGTCACGTGGCATCAGGATGGCCAAGAGACAGCACTCCAGGAGGATCGCCAACCACTTCAAAGACAGCAGTGACACCAGGAACCTGTGGCGTGGGATACAGACCATCACAGACTACAAGCCCACTCCACAGACCTGCGAGAACTCCACCACTCTGCTGAACCAGCTGAACGACTTCTTCGCCCGCTTCGAGGCAGACAACAGCACTCCAGCACAGAAGACCCCACCACCTCCCGGCGAACAGGTGCTGACACTGTCCCAGGACAGCGTGAGGCGATCCCTCAGAGGGACCAACGCACGAAAAGCCCCGGGTCCCGACGGCATTCCTGGCCGTGTTCTGAGAGACTGCGCTGTGGAGCTCACAGATGTCTTCACGGACATCTTCAACACCTCTCTGAGCCAGGCTGTTGTGCCCACGTGCCTCAAAGCCACCACCATTATCCCGGTCCCGAAGAAGTCGTCCCCCACCTGCCACAATGACTACCGCCCGGTCGCACTCACTCCCATCCTCATGAAGTGCTTCGAGCGGCTAGTTATGAACCACATCAAGGCTGCCCTCCCACCCACCCATGACCCCTTCCAATTTGCATATCGGCCCAACCGCTCGACCGATGATGCCATCTCCACTGCTCTCCACACAGCGCTCACCCACCTGGAGACCAGAGACTCCTACGTCAGAATGCTGTTCATCGACTTTAGCTCAGCATTCAACACAATCATCCCCCAACAACTCACCAATAAACTGAGCAAACTGGGGATCAGCACCTCCCTGTGCAACTGGCTGCTGGACTTCCTGACGGGGAGACCACAGGCAGTCAGAGTTGGCGACAACACTTCCAGCACCATCACGCTGAACACAGGGGCCCCCCAGGGGTGTGTGCTGAGCCCCCTCCTCTTCACTCTGCTCACGCACGACTGCTCACCATCATCACCTAGCTCCAACCTCTTCATAAAGTTTGCAGATGACACGACTGTGGTGGGCCTCATCAACAACGACGAGGAGACAGGCTACAGGGACGAGGTCAGCCGCCTGGCCACGTGGTGCAAGGACAACAATCTCCGTCTGAATGTGGAGAAGACGAAGGAGATTGTTGTGGACTTCAGGAGAGTGCGCCCCCAGCATGCTCCACTAACCATCGACGGTGCTGCAGTGGAGAGAGTGAGCAGCACCAAGTTCCTGGGAGTGCACATATCCGAAGACCTGTCTTGGAGCCACAACACGGCATCAATGGCCAAGAGAGCCCACCAGCGCCTGTACTTCCTCCGCAAGCTCAAAAGAGTTGGAGCCCCGACCCCCATCACGACCTCCTTCTACCGCGGTACCATAGAGAGCATCCTGACCAGCTGTATCACTGTGTGGTACGGCGCCTGCACCGTGTCCTGCCGTAAGACTCTGCAGCGTATCGTGAGGACAGCTGAGAAGATCATCGGTGTCTCTCTCCCCCCCCTTCAGGACATCTACAACACCCGCCTCACCCGCAGAGCCATCCGGATCGCTGGCGATCCCACCCACCCCTCCCACAGCCTCTTCAGCCTGCTGCCATCGGGTCGGAGACTGCGGAGTCTCCGAGCCAAGACCAGCAGGCTCAAGGACAGTTTCTGCCACCAGGCAGTCCGGAGACTCAACTCCCTCCCAGCCCTGCCCAGCCTGCCCCTTCCCACTGCCACACTCACCGAACTCTGAGTACACGCTACATGCTGTACGATCATCCTGAACTCTATTTTTTTGTTATTTCTCATTAGACAAGACCTCACTTCAACCCTTTCTAGTTGTTTGTTTTTGCAATTACGACATTACGTCACTTTATGTACGTCACTTCCTCACTTTACATATGTCACTACCTCACTTTACATATGTCACTGCCTCACTTTCCAGACGACACTACCTCACTTTACATACAGAAATTACATGTATTGTTTGTTGTCAATTGTATGTCTTTTTTAGCCACGTTATAAGTGCCTTGCATGTCTTGCACGCTGGGTCCGAGAGGACATTAATTTCATCTGTGCTGTATGTCATGCATATTAGCATATTTGACAATAAAGCTGACTTTGACTTTGACTTTGACTTTGATGTAGAGCAGTGGTACCTGTGGTCTGCCGAAAACTGACATCCATTGCGACTTCAAATAAAGAAAACTCCAAATATCCTTCCTGGATCTGGCTGAGTAAACTTTTTTCATTCTTTCCCTCTGCTTGCTGTCTCGCCGCATACCAGATTTAGACACCGCCACTTTCCTGGATAGACTTGTGGAAAGGAGTCTAGCTGCCATCAGGAACGGATTGAATATATCAGGGGCCAGTATACAACCCTGCTTCACCCCGACTTCAACAGGAAACAGGGATGAATGCTGGCCCCCACGCTCTTTCAATTGCTGCTGTGGACTGCAAATTTCCCCATTGTGGGACTATTAAAGGCTTTCTGATTCTGATTTTTATTCCGATGCCGCTGTGGAACTGGATAAGGATGTCGAGAAATTTGGAGGAGAAGCCACATTTCAGCAGTATGGTCCAAAGAATTTCACGGTTAACTGTATCAAGGGCCTTGGTAAGGTCGATGAAGGTGATGTAGAGGTCCTTGCTTTGTTCCCTGCATTTTTCCTGAACTAATTGAACAGCGAAGATCATGTCCAGAGAACCGCATTGGTTCTCTGGGAATGTCTTAGGTAATGTGTGATGCAAGATGGAACAGCATTATTTTCGTAAAAATCTTGCCAGTCTTGTGTGTTGTTGTCTGTATGCCTCCGGATTTCACTTGTTTTCCATAATCCTCAGTTATTTATGTGTTTATGGCCTGATAGTGAGATAGGAGAAGTGGAGAGTGAGGGTTGGCGAGAAATGTGGTATGGGTTTTGCACTTGGCTTCCAGAAGCTCCTGTATGGGAGGTGAGATGTTATCAAACCAGTTTTGGTGTCGTTGGAGATAAGTTCATGTCCATCTTAGCCCATGAAGCGGAGCGTTCGAGCCAGCTGGCACAAGCCATCTCGGAGGTCCGCAGTACTGTGTCCTTGCTGGCTCAACGCCTAGAAGGGGTTGAGACACGCCTCGCTACTTTGACGGCCCCTTCCTGCCCCTCCCCCCGTGAGTAGTCGCGGGCCCCCCTTACCGCACCCCTCACGCTACGGGGGCGAGCCCGGGCTCTGTGCTCAATTTTTGATGCAGTGCTTGTTGGCTTTCGAGCGACAACCCTCCGCTTAGGTGAGCGACGTGGCCAAGGTCGCTTTTATTACCAGCCTGCTCACGGACCAGGAGAAGTCCTGGGTGTTGGCCGTCCGGGAGTCCCAGCCCGAACTCTGTTGGCCGAGCTTTGCCAGGTGTTCCACCACCCGGTCACAGAATGCAAGGGTGAGGGACTCCTCATAGACTGCACGCAAGGAACGCGTTCGGCCGCCGAGTATTCCATCCTGGCTGCAAGGAGCGGCTACAACGATCGGGCGCTGAGAGGAGTGTTTCGTCGCGGACTTAGCGCCGCTCTCAAGGACGAGTTGACCATTCGCGACGCTGGCACAACCCTCAGCGAGACATAGTCATATGCTTGGACCATCGTCCAAGAGGAAGCGGGAGCAAGGTGCCCAGCAGACCAGCGAACCCAGAAGCCGGCTGCTGGCGACTACACCCGGCGGCAGCGAACAGGCTCGGCGTCAGGAGGGGGGCCCTGAGCCGATGCAAATGGGAAGCGGGAGCGATCGCGCCAACCCCGGAGGACGTCGCACCCAAGGCCCTCCGCCGAAGACCCCCAGTACCTGTAAGTCCCCATCTAATCGGCGACCCCGGAACCTGTCGGAATCGTCGAAGACGGCGCCCGTCACGCGGCTGAAGTTGGACGGTGAATTGATTGGCCCGTCCAATTCCCAGGCGATATGGGCGTTCGTGGATTCGGGGGCGGATGGGTGCTTCATCGACCCCCAACTGGCCTTGTCGTTGGGCTGCGGCATCGAGAAGCTTACGGTCTCCAAAGAGATTTTCGACTTGGACGGCCGATTATTAGCCCGGGTTAACAGAGTCACCGCACCTCTCAAACTCCGGCTGTCGGGCAACCACTTCGAGCATCGCCGTTTTCTGCTCATGCCTTCCCTCAACGTACCGCTCGTGCTGGGCCTCCCCTGGCTCAGCACCCATGACCCTCCCATCTCTTGGGAGGGCCCCACCGTACAGGGTTGGAGCCCCTACTGTTACGTTAACTGTCTGCGGTCGGCTACGGCAGGGCGTGACCTCTGCCGTGGCGGCTCTCCCAAGGAGATTTGCCTCAAGGGCGTGCCGCGATGTTACCACAATCTGCGGGAGGTATGCAGCAAAGACCGCGCACAATCCTTGCCACCCTACCGACCGTATGACTGCTCGCAGTTCCAGACCTTGTCGCCTCTCAATAAGCAGGTGAGCCCCGCTCGGCCGTTGTGCCTCACATTTCTGTTTTGTTACCTTTTGTTTGTCCCTGCGTGTCTCAGTAAAACCCTTTTTTGAACTATACTTTCTCCATCGAGTATTCCAGATCCAGATCCAGCTCCCCTTTTTTCTTCATCCTACGAGAGTGGTTGCCGTGTGGATGTGACAGTCTGGTTTCCAGCCCGGCCATAGTACAGAATCAGATCTCTTAAAAATCACAAACGATTTTCATACGGCAGCGGATGCCAGTTTACTCTCATCCTCATCCTCCTTGATCTCACCGCAGCCTGTGACAACATTTCTCACCCCATCCTACTTAATAGATTTTCCTCCATCGGTGTCACTCACACGCCTCTTCGCTGGTTCCATTCCATTATGTCTCTGGCCGCTCTCAGTTAATCCAAATTACCTTCTTCACTTCTCAGTCCTTCCCTGTGTCTTCTGGTGTGCCCAAAGGCTGTGTCCTGGTGCCCTCCTCTTCATTACCTACCTTCTTCCCCTCGTTCAGAGGTCTCCATAAAAGATAATTTTCAACTAAACAAGCCTTAAAACTACACACAATATACCTTATTCTATGTATAATAAATGTGCTATTGTATTGTAATGAAAGAAATACACTGCACTGTATAATAAAGTCATTTTATTTACATTTGTGATGGTCGTTGATGGCTTGATGGAATTGCTGTTTGGAAGGGGTCACATTTCATAAGGACTATAATTAAAGAAATAAACTATACTTTATAATAAAGTCGTTTTATTTGCCTTTGTGATGGTCGTTGATGGATTGATGGAATGGGGTGGGAGGGAGGAGGGGGCAGGGGGTAGGTGTGGGAGGGAGTTACTGTATGGAAGGGGAGTCACCTTCCATAAGGACTGTTGGTAACTCAACCTCCGGTGTGGCTTCTCTTCTTTGCTTCTTCGGAGACTCTTTATCATTTTTGCTGACTGAAAACCTCTTAATTGACACCTGTTGCTTTCTGACTTGTAAGGTCTTACGAAACTGAGGCATCACATTATCATTCATCATGTTGATGATTCACATAGCCACAGTCTTTTCTGAATGGAACTGTTCAATAAACGCCTGCACATCATTTCACTTAGCCAACATTGTCTTGAGGCTCTCACTTGATGCTGCAGCCATCTCTTCCTTCTCGCCCTCAGATGACAACTCCTGAATGGCTTGCTTCTGCTTGTTCTCTTGAAGGCATATCAAATCCTCTGCGTTGAGACCTCTATAGTCAGCAACAACCTCCTCGATGTCATCTGCATCCACATCGAGTCCAATGTTCTGTCCAATGGAAACAATGCATCCAAAACAGCAGAGTCATGAGGATCAAATCCTTCAGTCCCTCTCAAGGATGCATGCAGGCCACAAATTCTTCCATGCTGGTTTCAAGGATCGAAGGGTAACATCATGCCAAGCCTTTTCTATCAGGTGAACACAATGATACACATTAAAATAGTCCTTCCCTAAAGGCCTCTTTCATATGTTTATGCCCAGGGACAGACTTCTCTTCCTGTGTTTGGAAAGAGAGGCACATTACATAAGGACTGTAATTAAAGAAATAAACTGTGCTGTAAAATAAAGTTTTATTTAGCTTTTTGATGGTCGTTGATGGCTTATGGAAGGAGAGTCACCTTCCATAAGGACTGTTGGTAACTTAACCTCTGGTGTGGCTTCTCTTCTTTTTTCTTTGGAGACTCATCATTTTTTGCTGATTATGCAATAAATGCATTGCATTAAATACTTGCTGAGGAACGTAGCACTTCTTCTTTCACCATTTCGAGGAATGATCCCTTGTCGGCTTTGGCAGTTTTACCAACAGAACTGGCTGCCTCACTATGACGGATAATGCAGTGAATCCCAATTTGGCGCTTAAAGTTCTCGAACCATCCGTTGCTAGGTTTTAAATCATCAATAAACGGCGAACTTCCATGTTGCTGCAAGACGATATTAGAGTGAATTTGCCATGCTTTCTCGGATATAATTGCTCTATTCACGCTGTGAGCCTATGGTGGGGTCTTTTTCTGTCCCATAACAGCAAAAGTATCCGTGATAAATCCTTGAAGACGAACGACGTGTGCACTAAGAGAAAGGGGTGTGGAAAGGTAGGCCGGTTGTGGCGCTGTTCGGTCATGTGGTTTGGTGTTCTTCCGCTGAAAATTACTCCGCCAGCCATGGTGGGGCGGCGCTCCGTGTGTATCCCGAAAAAAAGGGCGTATGCCAAGGTTTAATTTTCATAAATTTAACGTTCGTAAACCGAAAATTTCATAAGGCAAGGGATTTGTAAACCGAGGTTCCACTGCATAGTGGAAGCTGAAGCCTGCGCGTCGTTCCTCCACAAACTATTCCTGAGACATGAGTGAGGACTTGAGACGACTTTCAGTTGAGTGCGGTTTCAGGGGGCTCCGCCTACCCCTTCCCCCGGGTGCGGGATTGGGATCACTTTTTGTCTCGGCTGTACTCTTCGACTTGTTCGGCTTGGGTGACCCTGCCGGGAGTACAAGCTCTCGGGTCATGGAGATGCGCAAAGTGGCTCACCACGATAAGGTGGTGAGGCCCAAGATCCTAGTTGAGGCACACACACACACACACACACACACACACACACACACACACACACACACACACACACACACACACACGCACACGCACACGCACACACACACATTACCAGTAAGCACTGCTTGCGAAGAGTAGTCAGGACTCAAGCCAGAACAGGCCAATGGCTTACCTGTGTTTTACTCGCTTCAGAAGCTCTTGACAGGTGAATTCTGGATCCTGATTATGCAGTTATGGGCATATATTTTCCAAAAATTTTCACATGTGTCTTCTTTTTTCTTACATTACTGTATTAGAATGAATCAGCTACTTGCATAACATGAAATGAGACAAAATTAATTGAGAACAAGAGAGCGCTATATTTCGGTCAGAAATATATGGAGCCCTGGGTAAGGTTTAGCAGCATTTTTGATATTCGAAAATATACCGCTGATTTATTGTATTTATTAATCATTTATTCAGCTATCCCACATATAAAGGTTTGTAGTTTGTTTTATTTTTTATTTCTATGTTTTGTTTTCAGTTATTCCTCGTCTCCTTTGAATTTTTTAACAATGCTGAAAAACACAACGATTGATGTTCTGTTCCTTTCTTTATTTGTCATTTGTCATTATACATTGTTCCGTGTTCAATTGTTCAATAAGTCCATCAATTAATCAATACAATCAATCAAAAAATACTTGTAAAGGAATATGTCTGAGAAGGTGACTTCAGTTTGCTGTTTCTCTGTACATAAATGTTTTTGGGTTTTCCTGTGTCGAGACATTAGTTGGTTTTCAGGGCTTTGAGAGCATTGACTGAAATGATAAGATGCAGGATAATGGCACCAATGTCATAAAGCAGCAGCAGCAGTATCACACTCCAGCAGTATACCTGCAGTAGATGAACACAATGTCATAAGTTGGACAGTCCATTGAACAATATAAAGTGAAGTACAACTTGATTGACAAATGTCTTCTATGTATAACATGAGGACTCGGCGATCATTAATGTCCCAATCACAGCATGCATCACATTACTTACATTTGCTACAAGCTGTCTTTGAAAGTAGACAAACAACTGTAGTTTTATAACAGCGAATTGACAGATAACTCATATACAGTAGAACAAAAGATTAGTTCAATTCTATTGGGGCCTTGGGCGGTTATCATGGTTCTGTTCCGTTTGTGACCTACAGATGGCTGTCATGTTCAGATTTGACAGCAGGTGTGTTCCAAGCTGGGAAGTACAAACCTGCCAATCTCCTAATTATTCACCGGGGTATTTTTTGTGTCATTTGTTTGCCGGTGAATTATTCGCCTTGCCACTGCCCGTCCCCAGGTTTGGTATTTTGTGATCTTGTTCGTGTCTTAGTTGTTCTTGTAGCTCTCGGTTCAATGTGTTTATGATTCTTATTCTGGTGATTCATCATTCTGTGCATTTGTGAATGGGGTACATCTAATTTCGTTTTGTAAATGCTTGTGTGTTTTTTCTCCTCGCCTTGGTGCTAATGCTTTTTGTTTTCGTGTAGTTTGTATTTCCTGGCCCTTATTTGCCCAGCGCTTTGACTAGATTTTTGTCTGTGCGGATTTACGTACTAGATTAATCGTTTCTGTTCAGTATGCCTGTCTCTGTCTGCAGAGTGCGGACCACAGACAAGGAAAATTGACATGAAAGTCGAAGCTCACATGCGCAACACAAGAGTGTGAATACCATGGATAACGAATATTGATGGACAAGTGACTTTATCCTGAATGAACATGTATGTGATGATGCAAGGACACATTAATAAATGAGTACATTGTGTGTTATCAGACGCGTACTTGTGTGTTTCAGATGCCTGTGAACCAAATACGTAGTGGAGTTGTCAAAGGATCGGGAGAACTCGTATGGACGAAACAGAGTTCTCCTCACGAGATGAAAAAGACCACCAGAGTGCATCTTTCTTTCCTTCATGAATAAATGTCTACTTGGTGAACCTGACATTTAATTGGGGCTCGTCTCGGATTACAAGATACCGGAGGTGTCCAGAGGCAGAGTTGGATTGGATTTGCCTTTATTAGTCTCACAGTGGAGAAATTTACATTTTTGACGACCAGGAAAGACTGTGGTCATGGCAGCAAATACCTTTTTGGGACTGGGCTTTGTATCTGGGGACTGAAGGTTGATGCATACCAAGGGGTAAAAGGCTAGTGATTTGCCTGACTGTGCCAATAATCCGAGGAATGTGTTGAGTAAACCTAAAAAAAAATCTGCGAAGCGACATTTGAGGCGTGGGTCGATGTTGCTAGTGGCCACGCCCAAAGCCTCGGAATATATGTGGCTACGCCCAATGCCTCGCAAGAGGGGATTTCTACGTCATCACCCATTCGAAGATTCTAAATAAAATGGCACACTGGGGAGAGTATGAGCTCACATGTGGCACTGACACAGCCAACTCGCATCTTCAATTCTCATCTGATTCATTTTGCATTGGATGCACCGTCTAATGGTGGCCTGGTAATCGAGTGGTTAGCACGCCGGCTTTAGTGAGTTTAAGACCCGGTCCGGCCTCCCTGTGTGGAGTTTGCATGTTCTCCCCCGGCCCGCGTTGGTTTTCTCCGGGTTCTCCGGTTTCCTCCTACATTCCAAAAACATGCATGGCAGGCTGATTGAACACTCCAAATTGTCCCTCGGTGTGAATGTGAGCGGGACTGGTTGTCTGTCTCTGTGCCCTGCGATTGGCTGGCAACCAATTCAGGGTGTCCCCCTTCTAGTGACCGAAGACATCTGGAATGGGCTCCAGCACCCCCCGCGACCGCGAACCCGCGAAAAAACAGATGATGACGTTTTTGGGACTGTGTAATTATTGCAGAACTTGGATTCCGCATTATGCACAAGTCACTCAACCATTATTGACACTCATATACCGAGACGAAATGTTACTGAAAGATTCTATTCAGCCTTTACAGAATTGAAAAATTTGATAGCCAATACGAATGTTTTGGCCTTGCCTGACTATGACAAACCTTTTGTTCAAACAGTTGACTGCAAAGACAAATACATGACTTCAGTCTTGTTACAAAAGCATGGACAAAAGCTGAGACCAGTTGGATTTTATTCTAAAAGACTAGATCCAGTGGCTGCAGCTCTTCCAGCGTGTGTTAGAGCAGTGCGTGCCGCAGCGTTGGCAGTTCAGTCGTCAGCTGAACTTGTACTTTTCCATCCCACAACGCTGATGATACCACACTCGGTTGACTTAAAGATTACAGGCACGAAAATGACTTTCTTGTCACCAGCACGACATTTGTCTATCATGACAACGTTGCTGGAACAACCACACAACCGTTGAGAGGTGCAATAGCATTAACCCGGCGAAACTTGTACCTCTAACTGTTGATGGAGAACCACATTCATGCGTTGACAGAATAAATGAGAACTGCAAACCACGACCAGACTTGAAAAACATACCTTTACCTGACAGCATCCACCTGTATGTTGACGGATCTGCATCTAGGTCAGATGCAGGGGGTAACAGGGTGGGTTATGCTGTTGTGACCGACATTGAAATTATTGCTGACGGTTCATTACCAAACACGTATTCAGCGTAAGCAGCAGAAATTGTTGCATTGACTGAAGCGCATTCTGGACAGCACCAGTCCATATTACCGCCCAACTCGGACCGACCACCTTCTGTCTGGTCACATTGGCATGCCAGCCGCTTAAGGAGAGTGGCATCACTGACCCCTTTGAATGACAGGGCTGCCGCAGATATGGACTTCTCAGACAAAGACTACTGAACATCCGAGAACAACGGTGGGATGCTTTGAAGAGCATGGTGAAGCAGCCATGCCCGTGGGACCAGAGCCTCATCCAAAGCCTCGGCCAGCTCGCGTTCGCCTTCCCCCTCGGTATAAGGACAATTACATTACTGACTTTGAATGTTCAGACCCTAGCCAGGGCTTAGCCTATTGCGTGGTAGAATCAGCGTGGTAAATCAACAGTTTACCCGGGTTCCCCTGTTTAAAGCGTTTTATGGTTCCTTCAGGGAGGGGGATATATGTAGCATATGTCACACTGCTACATAACGTTGCGACAGTGTCGTAAAGCAGCGGTGATGATACGCCCGCAGGGAGACGAACATGGCGACACAATAAAGACATTGACAAAGCAAGTCTTATCTCGTTCCTCTGGACATAACAATACATCACAACTCCTTGATTTTAATCACTGTCTCATGACAATATTATCCACATTAGGGCGGAATAGGATAAATGAGGCCCCATGATGCATCAGAATCATCTTTATTGCCAAGTATGTAGAACACACAAGGATTTGTTTCTGGTAGAACACGCTGCACCTAGTATCATCATCAAGAAATTGCAAAGAGGCACTATACAGTTCTATTTGGGTTACTGTTTAAAGAGTTAATGGCTTGGGGGAAGAATCTGTTTAAAAGTCTGCTAGATTTGGTGCGCATGGATTGGTAACACCTGCCTGAGGGGAGTAGCTGGAAAAGGTGGTGGGCTGGGTGCGGAGGGTCCAGTAGGATTTTCCACGCCCTTGTTTGGATTCTTGCAGTGTAGAAGGCCTCGAGAGTGGGTAGGGCGGTGCCAATGATGTTTTCTGCCGTCTTAACTGTCTGTTGAAGACGTATTTTGCCCATTTAACTAAATTGCCGAAGTATACAAAACTGCGGGCAGAGTAGGAGTTATGAGCTACCTCTTAGGAGTACCAGTTAAGAGGCGGGCAGCAGCATTCTGGAACAGCTGGAGACGCTTCAAGGAGGATTGGCTGACTCCAAAGTAAAGTGCATTCCAGTAATTGAGCCGTGATGTGACAAAGGCATGAATTACTGCTTCAAGGTGCTCGTGAGAGAGGTTTTATTTTAGCCAGCTTCCTAATATGAAAGAAGCTGCATTTAACAATAGCAACAATTTGTCGTTCAAGTTTAAAGTCGCTGTCCAAGTTAAGACCCCAGTAAGAGACTGTTGACTTCAGATAAGGAGCCAGGGGCCCTAAGTCAACAGGATGAAAATGTACATGGGCCACTGGGACCAAACAGTATCACTTCTGTCTTCTTTTCACTGAATTTCAAAACGTTTTGTACCATCCAGGTCTTGCTTACCTCCAGGCAGGATAAGGATGCTTATAATAAAAATGCTCAGACATGTGATCACACATACACTAATTCACACATTTTCTTCTTCGTCTTTTACATTCCCACTTAATCATTCAACTAACTATAATCATTCAACTAAATATACATTCATTGTTGGTGTGAAATTATTCATGTGTGCTGTGAAGATGTTACTACTTAGGAAGGACTGAAGTAGAGAAGTGAAGATGAATGTTTCTCTTGGATGCCGCAGTGAGCCAGCTGAAACTTTGATTAGACTAACATAATTTCCTGCTAACGAGAATCTGTCTACTAAGGCTGGTCACTGTAAAAAAAGGGAAAAGGGTAGAAAGCATAGATGAGAACGCTGTGCTCTGTCTTGTCTATTCTCCTTGCAGGTAAAAAATCAACAGACGTCTTCCCTCCTTTTTGTGTGAGTTTCAAGTATTTCTTAATTTCAACTCCAACAGACACATTAGTAAATGAGTACATTGTGTGTTATCAGACGCCTGTGAACCAAACAAGTACAGTAAAGTCTCGTTATATCGATAGTCAAGGGAGTCCGAAAAAATATCGATATAACCAGGACTATCGATATATCCGACCCTGTTTGCATGTAATTTTCTCCGTGCGTGCATAGAAATAGTATCGATATAACCGGGACTATCGATATATCTGATATCGATATAACGAGACTTTACTGTAGTAAAGCTGTCAAAGGATCGGCAGAACTTGTGTTGCTGAAATAGAGTTCTCCTAGCGAGATGAAAACGACTACCTCTTTCTTTCATTTATGAATAAATGTCTAATTGGTGAACCTGCCAATGTGTATGTGTGTGTGAGTGTGTGTATTTAACAAATAGAATTCTGCATAGGTAGGCGATGTAAAATATGGCTTTGTGCCCATATGCATAATGCCAGTGCCGACACAAGTGTGCCAGATTCATGCCGAATCCGGGCCAGATGCCTCTGCTGACTGGGCAGTTTCAGGTTGTAATTTGAGTTGTCAATGTTTTGGCTCAGAATACAAAGCCAAAAAATTGACATAGTGACAGCTCACTACTTGAAAAACTCCTAACTTGGAACGCTTAGAAGTCAGGGTAATATTTTAGTTGTTTTTCCATCTTTCAGGTTTTCCTGTGGAAAAAGACACTCGACAAACTTACAAGGAGATCTTTTGCAGGACAACCATATTCATCAATGGAAACTGACGGACATGGATCTTCACTTTTTACGCTGTTGAGGCGGAAGCAGTAAAGGCATAAGGCAAGCAGGGCACCCAGAAATCCAACTCCATGACTACAGGCTGAACCTTGAAGCTGCAGAGGGGACAAGGTCAGACATGCTTAAACCAGTTTTTTATGTGTACGTCTAATGCAATAATGTAAACTAAATAACCAGAAATATTCTTGCATTATGTACAATGCATTGGATATATTTCATTGTACAATATTTGCAGACCAAAATTCCAATGACCAACTAAGTAATTAAGGGATGTTCTTTTAATACCCAATCAGACCTATTCTCTGAGAAATATTTGTATTCTGTACATATTTAATCATGCTGTATAACTTTCACATGCCTGCAGTGACACTTTTTGTTCGAAAAGCAATCATCAGTTCAAATTAATACACTCAGTAGTGGAGACCTTGCCCAGACGCAGAGACTGTTGTAATGCGGTTAAAGTTAAATGAAGAGTTAAAAATCAAAAATTCAGAGGAAATAAAAGTTGTGATGTCACACTTTTTTTTCAACATGGCCCTTCTGAAGATATAAATACGTGTAATGTGAACATCTTTACATTTGTGATGCACAGTCATTGTCTGTAAACCGCTAGTGCCGGGAATATTCTGTTATTAAAAGCTTTGAAGAAACTATTCATCGACTCGAGCCTGTATTTGGATAACCAACATCCCCATCATCCAAAAAATATAACAAAGGAAGATGAAGACAAAAGGCCATCTTTGCCTCAACATTAGTTTGCCAGTTCACTTGAGGGCTGTTTTTGTTTTTTTCAAACAGGCATTTCATGGGCATTTCTCAACTTTTTTGATCAAGTGTTCTTCTTTTCCTTTCGGCTTTTCCCTACTAGGGGTCGACACAGCGAATTAGTCCATCTTCAGAGGTTTGATTCGCATGTTTGTTTGCCAACCTTTGACGTCGGATGCCTTTCCTGACACAACCCTCATCTTTTTTTGATCATGTGGCAAAAATGTTGCTGTCATCCTGTGACTGTAAAGCAGGGGTTGGGAACCTTTTTGACTAAGAGAACCATAAAGGCAATATATTTAGAAATGTTTTTCAGTGAGAGTGAATATATATCCGCAACGAGAACGGGAGAAGGGCCAGGATTAAAGTCGAGGCGGGTCGGTCGTCGGCGCTCGGGCGTGCGGGATCGCCGCAATGAGCCCACCGCCGACGTCCCAGCCTCTTTGAGACAGTTCGTTCTGCTTCAGGGCGAAGTGGTGGTTTGGGCGTGTCGGCATCGCAGACGGCCGCGGGTTCGGGCCGCACGTCAGCGCGGAGAGAGGGGTTAGGTCGGAGAGAGGGCAACCGGTAGAACACCGGCGAACCAGACTCACCATATATACAGTGAAGAAAATAAGTACAGTAAAGTCTCATTATATCGATATTCTTGGGAGTCTGAAAAAATATCGATATAACCGGACTATCGATATATCCGATCCTGCGGCATGTAAATTTTCTCCTTGCGTTCATAGAAATAGTATCGTAATAAGCAGTACTATCGATACAACCGATATCGATATAACGAGACTTTACGTATTTGAACACCCTGCTATTTTGCTTTTTCTCCCACTGAGAAATCACGGAGGCGTCTAAAATTTTCATCATAGGTGCATGTCCACTGCGGGAGAGATAATCGAAAAAGAAAAATCCAGAAATCACAATGCATGATTTTTTAACAAATTATTTTTGTGATATAGCTGCAAATAAGTATTTGAACACCGGAGGAATATTTGGTACAGTAGCCTTTGTTTGCGATGACAGAAGTCAAACGTTTCCTGTAGTTTTTCACCAAGTTTGTACACACTGCAAGAGGGATCTTGGCCCACTCGTCCACATAGATCTTCTCTAGATCAGTCAGGTTTCTGGGCTTTCGCTCCCTCCAAAGAATTTCGATTGGGTTCAGGTCTGGAGACTGGCTGGGCCATGCTAGAACCTTGATATGCTTCTTACGGGGCCACTACTTGGTTTTCCTGGCTGTGTACTTCGGGTCGTGTCGGAAGACCCAGCCAAGACCCATTTTCAATGCTCTGACTGAGGTAAGAACATGGAAGGACGAGTTCACTCTTTAATGCAGTGCACTATTCCTTTTTCATGTGCAGAAAAACACCCCCAAAGCATGGTGCTATCACCCCCATGCTTCACAGTAGAGATGGTGTGCTTCGGATTGTACTGTTCATTCTTCTTCCTCGAAATACGCTTCGTGGAAATATGACCAAAAAATTATATTTTGGTCTCATCTGACCACAAAATCTTCCCCCGTGACTCCTCTGTATCATTCAAATAGTAACCTTAAGACAGGCTTTGACATGTTTAGCTTTAAGCAGGGTAACCTTTCGTGCCATGCATGATTTTGAAGACGGTGCCCCCCCCCCTGTGTGGCTGCCTCTGCAGAAGCATCTTCCCTTTTTAAGTCCCTTTCTGTTCTACTTTTTCATGTATTTACTTTTCTGTTCGTGTTTTCTTTATTTCCGTTCCCAAAACCTACAGGGAGGAGATGGGCAGACCAGCTGCTAGTATGGCGAGATAATAGTGGGCTAGCGGCCGTCACACCGGACATCCCCGTTGAGCTGAGGAGGAGAAAATGGGGATGTCGCCGCAGAAGGAAGAGAAAGTGTTCTCTTGTCCGTCATCATGGGGAATGTGAGATCGCTCCCGAACAAGATGACGAGCTAGCGGCACGAACGCAAAACCAGAGGGAGTACCGGGAAGCCAGCTTGCTACTTGTCACAGAGACATGGTTACGAAAGCAGGACATCACCAATAGTCTGGAAAACATCAACAAGACTCCACTACCAGGGAAGCTCAAGCTCTGATGTCTGCAGTTTGGACTTCTCCCTCGGGTAATGTGGCCACTCACATGAGGTCCCACTCTCAACTGTGGAGAAGATGGAGCGAGCCTTCACTAGATGTGTGAAAAGATGGCTTGGTGTTCCACACTGTTTGCCCAACATAAGCCTCTATGGCAAAGCGGTCCTTGAGCTTCCAATCGCAAGCCTCACCGAAGAGTACAAGTGCTCTAAAGTGAGACTTCAGATGTCTCTTACAGACTCAGGGACCGGAAGTTCAGTCAAGCTGCACCCCCCCCCCCCCTATCAACTGGACGAAAATGGACGCCATCCATTGCAGTGCAGGATGCCACAGCAGCCCTAAGGCACAGCGACATTGTGGGACACGTCCAGCTAGGAAGGGGGGGCTTTGGCCTTACAAACAAACCATCTTGGCGTAAGGCCTCAACATTGGAAAGAAGGAAAATGGTGATGGAAGAGGTGCGCCACCAAGAGAAAGCTGATAGAACTGCGAAGGCTGTCTCTCTTGCCAAGCAAGGACAATGGACAAGGTGTGAAGGCATGGAGAAGAGAAAGCTCAGCTAGAGGGATCTCTGGGAAATGGAGGCAAGCAACATCAGCTTCATCATCAGAGCTATCATGATGTGTTCCCATCTCCAAAACACCTCCACCAATGGTATGGCGAAGATCCAACCAGTGACCTCTGTCCAACTCCAGGAACTTTCAAACACATCCTGACCGGTTGTAAGACCAGCCTCACACAAGGCCGCTACACCTGGAGGCACAACCAGGTCCTGAAGAGTTTGGCAGTTGTCCTTAAGAGCAAGACGAATACCATCAACTCCTTGCCCATGAGAGCCACCACTTCCAGCAGAGCACCATCGACATTCATCCGAGAGAGACAGAAAAAGCCCAACCATCCACCTGCCAAACTAGAGGTTGGACAGCTATCCAGGGCCCGGGATTGAAAGATGCGGGTCGACATTCGCCAGCAATTGGTTTTCCCAGCGGAGATTGCAGCCAAGACCCGAAGGCCAGACTTGGTGCTCTGGTCCCCTTCACTCAAGGCTGTCTACATAACAGAGCGCACAGTCCCGTGGGAAAAGTCAGCTGAAGAGTCCTATGAGCGCAAGAAGCTGCGCCACACAGAACTCACAGTGGATACGCAACAGCGAGGATGGAAAGCAGAGGGTTTGTGGCTTCCTCCACCTTCAGACTGCTAAAAGAACTGGATTTCCATGGCTCTGCGGCACACAGTTAAATCAGTGTCCGAAGCGGGAGAAAGAGGCAGCCAGTGGATCTGGAAGAAGAGGAAGGACCCTTGTTGGGCTCATAGATCAGCAACCGAAGACACCCCCCACCACCACCAGCTTCTCAACATCTGATTGGGCATGGGACACAAGCGCGGGCGTGATCATCCTGTCGGTGGCCACCATCGATGAGGGTGTCTAGTGTTGAAAGGCCGAAACACCCAATGATTCTTTGGAGCACTACTGAGGATGTATTCCAAATTCACATCCTTCCCATCCCTGAGGCACAGCCCCCACACCACTCCCAACATCAAGGCTAATCTCATTTGAGGACCATCCATTGGCACTAACGAACAGAACATCATGTCCAGTGTTTCATGATTCATTGCAAATTAGAATCACGGCTGAACCGTTTCTCTCTACAAAGGCGAATTCTTTGTTCCATTCAACCTGAAGTGTGCAATACTCATAATCTTTTTTACTTGTTCGGCTTATTTAAGAGGACGTTGACCTGTTTCGACATCAACGGCCACCTAGGTCAGTATCATCCAATCAAAATTGCTCTTTCAACATCAACGGCCACCTAGGCCAGTATCATCCAATCACAATTTCTCTTTCACCCAACCGCAACCAAGACAGGAAATGAACAGGAAAAAAAGCAAGAATATTTAGTTTTATCTGAGAGCCAGATGCAATCATCAAAAGAGCCTGCGCCTCAAGAGCCATAGGTTCCCAACCCCTGCTGTAAAGTGTCCTTGAGAGTTTTGAGATGCGCACATAAATGAAATGTATTATTTTTATTATTAATGCTCTTTGTTAACTTGTGTATTTCTTCTATATACAAAATAATGCATTTCACAATTCATAATAACAATTGTCATAATAATTAAAACTATAGTTGCAAAAATAATTTTTATTTCATTCGATAGCCCACAACCTCAGCGAGGCCAAAGGAGTGCATGATCAAGAAGCTCGGGACACACTTGATTATGTGTGATTCCCAGCAGACCGTATTCAATGTACAAAATGACTTATCTCTGAACAACCGAAAGTGAGAATGTTGTAATTGTCACGTTCTGGTTGGCAACCAAGGGGTGGCGCTGTCGGCCCTGCCAGGTGTTGGTCGTTTCAATCAGTGGCAGTTAAAAGGACTTCTGGCACGACCATTCGGGGTCGGGTCATTGTACAGTGACACCTCCGCTGACAAACGCTTCAGCTCACAAACTTTTCGCCTCAAGAACATAAAATTCACGAGCATATAGTCTCTGCTGACAAACTAGTTTTCGGCGAATGAACCAAACCATACGGTCGAACAGCGCCACGTTGGCTGACGGACTAGCTTTCGGTGGACGAAACCAAACCACGGCGTCCCAGTTCGTCACCCTACTTCTTTGAGTGCGGACATGGTTTGTGTTTGATCGACATTCCGGACCATATCGAGTGGACTTTTGCTATTATGGGACCTAAAAAGACCCCACCACAGGCTAGAGTTAAGCCTAAGAAGCCATTAAAGAAAATGTTGATTGAGCAGAAGGAGATCATTGAAAATCACGAACGAGGTGTGCGTTTGTGTGATTTAGCATCCCAGAGCCAGTACACTAAGTCTACAATTGCTACCATCCTTAAGAACAAATAAGTTATTAAGGGTGCGTGTGTGGCTAAGGGTGTTTCTGTGTTGTCTAAGCAACGGTGTGAGGCAATAGAAGAGGTTGAAAAATTTCTGTTGATTTGGATTAAGGAATAGCAGCTAGCAGGGGACAGTGTGAGTGAGGGTATTATCGCAGAGAAAGCACGGCAACTTCACTCGGATGTCATCAAGAGGCAACTACATCAACTACCATCACAAAGGTCAATAAAACGACTTTATTATAGAGTACAGTTAATTTCTTTAATCACAATAAATTAGCACATTTATTATACATAAAATAAGGTATATTTTGTGTAGTTTTAAGGCTTATGTAGTAGAAAAATTATGTTTTATGGGGACCTGGGAACAGATTATTGTCATTTTAATGGTTTCGAAGGGGAAATACATTTTCGGAAGAGGAACTTTTTGCCTCACACACACACTTTCTGGGAACCAATTATATTCGTGAGCTGAGGTATCACTGTATTTGTTTCACCCTGTCAGGTTTGCTTCATCTTGTCAAATTTTACTCAAGGTTTTGTTTGCTACTTTAAATACACCCTGCTCCTTCCTCCTGCTTACTTTTTTGGTGTCCACCACCATCACCAGCTTGCAAATCATGACAGTAATAATCTGTAAATTATTTTTATTCAAATTTTGGAATTGCTTGTGGAGTGTTTGAGCTTAATTTATGATCTGGCACAAAAAAACTTACCAAAAGTTTGTTGGGATTTCGGTTATTTGCCAAGGTAAATGATCCACCTGCCACAACCTATAAAACACACATTTACACACACGAAACAAAATGAAGATTGTAAAGAGCAATACATTGGGGAGAATGAACAAAAAAAGACGATTAACATCGCCGGGATAATACTAGTGGGCCTCAAGCTGCAGTACATATGCACCTAAAAGGTAGCAACCACTCATTTGACGACGATGAGGTTAAAATCTTAGCGAAAGAAAATAGATGGGTTGAAAGGGGAGTAAAAGAAGCGATTTTTATAAAACAGCAAAACCCTTCACTAAATCTCCATGGGGGTGAGGTTTAACTTGGATCGTGCTTACAACACACTTCTTAGATTGTTACTTAGTTATGCTGATGAGGTGATACCAGAGCAAATGGGGCAATCAGGCCAGTCATAGACCATGATTCGTCAGGACAGGAGAAGTAATGAGTGTAGCTTCAGGGAATAGTCCTCTACCCCCCCCCCCCCCCCCAACCTTCGAGCAGTGACCTATCATAGGAGTGGACTTGCACCGCCACCACTGGACAGTAGGGAGATATATATATAGGGCCAGAGCTACCAGCAAAATTTTAGTTCGCTGACAGAGCCTTCAGCTGCTCTGCCACCAAACTTTGGAACTCACTTCCTCCCAACATTCGTAACATCGATTCTCTTCCCACCTTCAAGTCCCATCTCAAAACCCACCTATTTAAAATTGCATTTTCTGTGTAGCTCTCTCTTGTTTCTATTTATAATTGTATTTTATTTATTGCATTCTATTTGTGATTGTATTTTATTTATTATAGTACCTATGCTTGTCTGTGACTGTAAAGTGTAAAGGCGCTTAAAATGTAATTTATTATTATTATTATTATTATTATTATTATTATTATTATTATTATTATTATTATTATTATTATTATTATTATCAATAGCCCTGGGATTGACAGACCTAGCCTCCTCTCTGTACAGAAGCCAATAAACCCATTTGTCCCCTATTCTTGCTCCTGCCTTGGGATTTTATTGGAATAAGCGATTCTTCTTTGTGTTGAACCAAACACTCGCACCAAGTCGGGGGACGATAATTGTGCCCACAATGGCTTGGTGACATGTTGTTCATCATCAATCTGCCACCAACCCCATTAGTCATCATTCAACACAAGTGACATTCTTTATCTCGCTCACCCCTGGTTGTGACAAAAACGTGAGTGAGATACATACAAGAATTCCTGTTACAAGTGGCAGTATGAAGAGGTTTGGGAGACTGTGGTCAGCATAAGCCAGTGGAGCAGACAGGAGCAGTTGGAACAGACCCAAAATGATGGTCACAACCTAACGCACACAAAAATGTGAACTCACACATCAAATTTGCAATCATTATTTGGAAATCAAAATTTTCAACTCAAAGTCAATTTTAACTATTATATTTACTCACTGCAGCCGCTTCCATGTCAAACCAGGAGAAGATATGTTGTATTCTGACAGCATTTGCTGACATCAGCCCTTCCATTGCCATGTTTCTGCAATTTAGCAATTATAATATACTCAAAAATTGTATGACAGCAGGGTTCTTGGATGATTTTTTGGTGAACTAGTTAACTCATAAATATGGTCAACAGTAATTATAATTACATACAGTAAAATCCCCCAAAATTAAGATAGACAAGATGGTGCCTCGGGTATCAGAATCAGAATCAGAATCAGAATCAGCATCCGCAGCGGGTTCTCTCTCTCCCCCTACATATCAAGTTCTTTGTGTTCTTTATGTTCTTTGCTTTCATTGTGCTGTACTTTGCGATCGGCAAAACTGCAAAAATGTACAGTAATGCCGTGGAAGCAGAAATACTCAGTGGTGGACCGTTAGGGTAGTAAAAAATATCAGAATCACAGATTGATGTTAATTATACTTTATCCATGAATTTTTATTAAATAATTCCAAATTGTCTTTCAGCTTTCTTTCATTACTTTTCCCCTGTCGTGCTGCTTCCAGATGTATGGTGTCGTATTTCTCTGATTCATTGCCTGACGTGCAAAAATGTGTCCACTCCAGTGCCAGGGTTTTTGTCATTGTCACTCGAATTGCAGGACCCACATAATATTGAGTTTTAGGACTACATAAACAATGCAGCATAAGAAATGCTCTTCTTTCATCAGAAAATAAAAGTTAATTCCTCAATTATATGGGTCTTGAGCTATATGAGCTTGAAATGAGGGCGGCTATCCAACACACAATGCAATACATACATATTGGTTTATATCGCCGTTTAACAACAGCTGAATCAGAATCAGAATCATCTTTATTGCCAAGTATGTAGAACACACAAGGAATTTGTCTCCGGTGGAACAGGCTGCACGAGTATCATCATAAAAAATAAAAAAACAGTCGCAAAGGGGCACGATACAATTATATTTGGGTTACTATTTATAGCGCGTGACCAAGGCTGCCACTCGCGTCTGCGTCATCTTGATGTGTCATCGATAAAAGGAAACGCTGCCCCTCGTGGAAGGGAAAAATCAGCACCCAAACAAGAAAAAACAAAGCTGCTCTACGTCATATTTTCAATTATTATACATTTCAATGAGTTGAGCATTTAAACCAATGACATTTCAGCCAGCATTTGTTACCAGGGTCAGAAATCTAGCTGGACACCTTCACATAACTATCGATGAGAAGGTTTCTTCAGCCGTCATCTGTACAAATGTGAAGGTTTCGGACGTTTCGCCTCCTATCCAAGAGGCTTCGTCAGCAAACTAAAGTCTGACTGGTCGTATCGGCCCTATTTATATATCCCTAATGTCCAGACATGGTGGCACCGGACACAGCAATGATAGGTCCCTACTCTCAGGTTGGGGGGGGCAGAGGACCCCTCCCTGTGGCCCTACTGATTGTTCCTACATTCCTGACTAACGACTGGCCTATTACCCCCACTCCCACCGGTATCACCTCATCAGCATAAGGACCCTCATCAGCATTACGAAAGTTGCCTAACCTGTTTCGCCTAAGCAGGCTATTGTATGAACGATCCAAATTGAACCTCACCCCACCAGACCGGTTTAATGAAGGATTTTGTTGTTTTATAAGAATCGCTTCTTTTACCCCCCTTTCAAACCATCTATGTTCTTTCGCTAAGATTTTAACCTCATTGTCGTCAAATGAGTAGTTGCTAGCTTTTAGGTGCAAATGTACTGCCGATTGAGGTCCTCTGCCCCCCCAACCTGAGAGTCGGGACCTATCATAGCTGTGTCCGGTGCCACCTTGTCTGGACATTAGGGATATATAAATGGGGCCGATACGACCAGTCAGACTTTAGTTCGCTGACGAAGCCTCTTGGATAGGAGGCGAAACGCCCGAAACCTTCACATTTGTACAGATGACGGCTGAAGAAACCTTCTCATCGATGGAACACTCCTGTACGACTGAGAGCTTACACAGACTTCACATAACTACTAGATCATTGCGGTTAGCTGTGGATGCCACTGCGCTGGCCCCCACTCCAGCAACTAGCCCAAAGTGGAAGTGCCACAGACGGAACGTAAGGAAGCAGAAAAGGGGGAAACGAGGAGATATCCGGACTAGGCTAGCAACTAGCCCACCATGACCGGCTGTCCAGACCATCATACCAACAAAGGTACACTCGTTAGAAAACAAACTGGACAACTTCCAAAACTGTGAGTGAGTGTTGTGTCTCTGTTTTTGTAGAGATCTGGCTCCAGAAACAGCGTCTCTAACTGGGTTATTCACTTCTGCTACCGAGAGGACAGAGTCCTCAACGAGGATGGGAAGACTCACGGCGGGGGACTCTGTGTTTCCATCATTGACACCGGTGCTGATGCTGCTGTGGTTTACAATCACTGCTCACCAATGGTGGTGTTTATGGTTCTTAAATGCTGACTACCTGCCGAGGGAATCTAATGCAATATTGGTGGTAGAAACACATACCACCTGGTTACACCACCAGCAGAAGTGTGGCATTGGCTAAACGCCATCAGCACATCAGTGAGCAGCACTCAACTCACCTTGGTGCCTTTGTCATCTTGGCTGGAGATTTCAATCATGCAAATCCAAAGTGTGTGTTTCCACAACTCCATGGTCAGGTCAGCTTTCCCACAAGAGGTACCAATATTTTAGACAACTACACAATGGTCAGAGGAGCCTACAAAGCCCACCCCCTGCTTCCCACACTTCGGTGCTTCAGATCACACCACAATTGCTCATGGGACATACAGGCCACTGGTTAAAGTCATCCAACCAGGTAGGAAGCAGATACAAGTGTGGCCTGAAGCATCCACAGAGGCAGTCCAAGATTGCTTCTCCACCACAGACTGGAGCTTTCAAACATGCAACCACCAACCTCCATGAATATCTGAAGACCGGCAAATTGGTGTCGTTGTTAAATCTTTCATCTTGAGAAGTTGGCTAAAATAAAACCTCTCCTTTCTCATGATCACCATGAATAAGTAATGTTTGCATTTGTTAAATCCCTGCTCGATTACTGAAATGCACTTTATTTTGGAGTCAGCCACTCCTCCATAAAGCGTCTCCAGGTGGTCCAGATTGCTGCTGCTCTCTTATTGACTGGTACTCGGAAGAGGGAGCACATAACCCCAACTCTGTCTTCCCTTCACTGGCCCCCTATACATTTTAGAATTGGTGTCAAGATATTGTTTGTTTTCACATCTTTAAATGACCTTGCACCTCCTTACCTCTTCAAGCTTATCCACCCCTACACACTTTCACAACGCATTTGGTCTGACGACCAGACATTAGAAGTACCAAGAACTAAACTGAGCCTCAGAGAGGTTCAAGCCTTTACCGTTAGTGCACCCTCTATCTGGAATGACCTCCTACTGGACATTCAGCAAGCCCTCACACTGTCCATCTTTAGAACCCACCTCAAAACCCACTTGTACTCATTGGAATTTGACTCAGCATAATTCAGTCTTGGTCTTAGTTTTACTTCGTGATGCTTTGTATTGTGTTTGTGGCTGATTTATTTGTTTATTGCTGTGTGTATAATAGTTGCTCCATGCACAGCACTTTATATGGAGTGTTGGCTTTTTGAACGTGCTCTATAAATACAGTTGAGCTGAGAGTAGAGTTGAGCATTCAACACCATAATCCCATAACAGCTCATCCACAAACATGACCACCTCAGGCTCAACACCTCGCTGTGCAACTGGCTATTGGACTTCTTGATGGGGAGACCAAAGACAGTTCAGGATGGCAGCAATACCTCAACCATCATCATGATGAACACGAGGGCCCCACTAGGCTGTGTGCTTAGCCCCCTCTTCTTCACTTTGCTGGCCCACGGCTTAACTCCCATCAAGTTCGAACCTCTTCGTTTGCGGATGACACGACTGTGGTGGGTCTCATAAACAACAACAATGAGACTATCTACACGTGTGACGTGTGCAGTTGACCTTGTGGTGCAAAGACAACAATCTACACCTGAATCTGAACTAGACGAAGGAGATTGTTGTGGACTTCAGAAGAACGCACACCCAGCACGCTCCACGGACCCTCAACTGTGCCACAGTGGACAGGGTGAGTAACACCAAGTTCATGGGAGCACACATCTCTGAAGACCTGTCCTGGAGCCACAATACCTTAACACTGGCCCAAAAAGCCCATCAGCAACTATAATTCCTCCGCAATCTGAAGAGAGCAAGATCACCAAACCCCCATTAGACAGACATTTTATACAGGCACCACATAGAGCATTTAGACTAGATACATCACCGTGTTGTAAGGAGCCTGCATTGTCTTGCCAAAAGACAACTGCAGTGCATCATGAGAGCAGCTGAGAAGCTCATCGGTGTCTTTCTCCCCCCTCTCGTGAACATTTACAATTGTCATCTGACATGTCGAGCCATTCAGATCACTCCACCCATCCACCTCACACCCTCTTCAGCCTTTATTTATGATTTTTTTTTTAATTTACAATATGTATTTATGTCATTCATAGTTGCTGTTTTATTTTAGATGTCTGTGTTTTAACGCAAAGCATGTTTGTATGTTTAGATGGAGAATTGAGAGGAAATAAATGTCTTCTGTGCTGTATGTTAAGCATAGGGCAAATTTGACAGTAAAGATGATCTTGACCTTGGCTGGAGGCACGTTAAAATTACAAGTGAACAGAATCTAACTCATTAGTGTTTCTGAGTTGACCTATATGGTTTCCATCTGTAATTCCTCAATTATCTACTGGTCCCAATGTTGGTGGTCTAGTGTTCAACTAGAGCTTCACAGTAGAGGTGCAAGGTTTTAATTCTGGCTACGGCCTTCCCGTGTAGAGTTTGCATGTTCTCCCTATGTCTGCGTTGGTTTTCTCTGAATTCTCTGGTTTCCTCCCACATCCCCCAAAAACATTTGTGGCAGGCTGCTTGGACACTCTAAATCAGGGGTCTCAAACTCACTCAAAATCAGGGGTCTCAAAATATTCTTTCGGGGGCCAACTGTGCACATTTGAATTCCCACTTGATTTACTTTTACTTACCTTGAGTGAAAACTGTTTTTAGTACATGAATATGATACAAGACACTAAGAATAAATGTCCGGGTAATTACCACTCACCCAGCCCACCCATCTTCAAACTACATCAAAAACAGTGGGGGCGCCGTGGCCCTTTGACTTCCTGCATGTTTTTATTTGTAAATGAATACTTCAGATTTCAATTAGCCCTGTTTTTGGAGTAAACAGTAACAGTAAAATTGAGTACCTACAGACCACATATGCATGCACAGGGATCAAAGGCAAATACCACTCCTAAAAGCGAGAGCCTGGAATCGAACCCATGACCTTTGCACTGAGGTGGCCAGATGTGGCCTGTCACATCATTGAATGTGTCCGGGGAAACAAATCATCTGTCATCTTGCGTTTTCCACGCCAAAATCTGTACCAAAATGTCAAAATGGCATCTGCATTAAATAACAAAGATTTTGCAAAATGTTCTTACCCTCTTGACACTCACTTGGCTGCTGCTACTCACTCACAGACAAAATATCCTGTGACTGTAAAGTGTCCTTGTCCTTGAGAGTTTTGAAAGGCGCCTATAGATGAAATGTATTATTATTACTTGAACAACAATTAAAAACATTATAGTTGACTGATATCAAAACTGCGCGCATTCACGTGTAAACTGATACATCACTCCCCTCTCATACACCATTTTCTCTTGGTGCTGCACAAAATCCGTATTTTATAAAAAGTAACTGGCATGTATGCACAAATTAGTCACTTACGAGCATCACCACAGCCTAATCCAAAAGGTATGTATTCCATGACAGCAGAAGAGTATATGACTGAACAGACGTATGTCAAAGTGGAAAGTGAAACGTCCTTTTAAAGCATACCTCTTCAAACAATGGGCAAGCAGAGATGAGAAAAGCAGAAATATGTCTGTCGCGCTGGAAAACTCAGTTATAGGGAAGGGAGATTACAATGCAGCAAATTCATTTTATATTGTGGAGGCGGACCTTCGAGGAAAAACGTCAGTCTGCTGCTGTTTTTCTTCTTGCGCACATAGCTGAAGAGCCCGCTTAAAGGAGAAACGTGACTGAAATTGTCGTGTCGACGCTGAAGTTGTTTTTAAAATATATATACTTTTGTGAACTTCGACGTGAATAAAGGTAGGGGATATTCTATATTTGTCCTTTTTATGTGAAACTTACTTGCGTACTTTGAATTTGGACCAACGAAATGCAATCGTCGATTGTGCAACAATCAACCACAACTTCCAATCCACAACCCGACCCTCCCTTTTTTCACTGAGGTCAGGGCTCCACTAGCAAAATCGAATTTCAAGTGAGCCGCCACTTCGATTGACAACACTGTGCATTACGGTAGTCTGCGGCCTACGAGTGGCGTGGGACACCTTCAAATAAAAGCGACACAACGACTCCATGCAAATAAAAAAATATGTAAAACAAGCGGTTTCTTGGCAGTCGGGTAAGGATCACTGTTACCCAGGAAGAATAAGAGCCAGTGCCAAAACCGTTCTTAAGTGGTGAAAGAAGTAGTTGTCATAGTTGAGTTCATACGAACGTGTTGATATTTTTTGTAATTAAAAAAAAAACTCTAAATGTAAAAGTCTTTGTTATTCCAAAATACAACATCAGATCTGGATCAACCGGTCAAGGGATAAAGAAGACTTTTACATTTAGAGGTTTTTAAACATTTACAAAAAAATAGCAATGTTTGCATGCCAGGACAAAGGTCACTTTTCCAGTTTTCAGATAACTTTTATTCCAAAATACAAGATCAGATCTGTATCAGAGTGATCTGGTTAGATAGCTGGGGTGCTCTAGTTTCCCCAGTTGCTCAACGTATGAAGACTTACATTTAGAGTTTTTTTTAAATGAACGAAAAATATCAATATGTTAGCATGCACTCAACGACGACAACTACTTTTTCTCTCTCCACTTGAGAACGCTTCTTGGCACTGTTCTGAGAGTTCTTATTCGTCCAGGTGATCAGGTGAACGTGATCTTACCCGACGGTTTTTTTTCATCCTAACCACTGCTGGGCATGTACTCGTTCTGTTGCTTTTATTTTGAAGGTAGCCCACGCCACTCGAGGGCGGCAGACTATCGTAATGCACAGTGTTTTCAATCGAAGTGGCGACTCACTTGACTTCAATTTTGCTAGGGGAGGCAGGCTTGACCCAGTCTCTTTTCGACGTTTCATTGCTATTACATATTACAAATTAATGTGCAAACTCATCACCTAATGTTATTCATACCTCAACTGTTTTCGCTTTTGATATTTTAATCATGTTTTGATCTTTTGTGATATTTGTTTTTAAGATTGAAATATACGCTTTTAATGTAGTAAGCTTCCACAAAATGGCAACAGTAATTCCAGTGATGCTTGGATACTTTCTGCTGCCCTTTTTAGGTGATGGCTGTTGCTGTCTCAAGGGATTTGTCAGTGCAGGTACTTGAGGATCTGAATACTGTTAAATTAACCGAGAGACAGCAAAACGTGCATCATGCAAAACAGCGTGGCCAACCCAAATGTATTGGGGTGAGTTCCGATTCCACATAAATAACCCCAATATTATTATGTGTATTGTCAATTAAAGTTACTGATTTTACACACGAGTCACATACTTTTTATATGTCAGTAGCAATAGTTAGTCAACATTACAAAATGGTACATCCATTCATCGATAGCCTCACATGGAGCGTACTGGAGCCTATCCCAGATGATTTTGGTCAGTCGGCGGTATACACTTTGAACTGATAGCCAGCCAGTCACAGGTCACACATCGACAAACATGCTCACACTCCACTCAGGGACAATTTAGAGTGGTTTGGGGAATCGATCTCAGGGGTTCAACGGAGCCTCAACCGACTGAACATCTCAATGTGTTATGACACGCCCACTTGTCAATCAGTGGCCGCAGATGATCACATTATATTGCTTGTCCAATCAGTGCCGTGAGGAATTTAATTCGCTCAGGAGTCAAATGGGACTTTCACAATGGTACGTCATGTTTTAATACATGTATAAATAAAGTATTATACATAAATAAAGTAGTCATCAGATGTATATGTACCGCATAGATGCACATGCATTACGGAATGCTGGGACACAGCATCCTCTATGCATGATTTGTTATGTCAAGTTGACCAACTATAGTATCAAACCACCAAAAGTGAAGTGACACATCTTGAATCCAATTTTTCTTACTCTGCTAATGTAGGGTTCAGTGAATGTACACAATAATTTGTTGGTTCGGTGCCTCTAACAAGGTTAAGAACAACTGATTTAGAGTGTTCCATTAGCCTGCCATGCATGTTTTTGGGATGTGGGAGTAAACCGAGGTATCTGAGGAAAATCCCTGCAGGAATGTGGAAAACATAAATGCCTTCACCAATTGACAACTGTCCGTGTGCACACTTACACTGAGGCAGTGTTCCCTACCAAAAATGACTGTGTATCCCCCCTAAACTCAACATACCTGTATAAAATACACAAGAAACAAAAAGAAACAAGAATCAGTCGTGATTTTAAGATGATTGCAAAGACTGACCCTTTAACCATAAGTCATACATATGTCTGTCCCCATTTCATCTGTTATTTTTCCACAATATGAACCAATTCCAAGTGATGAAAATAGCTTGAGAATCAAATCTCTAAATGCTTGTAAAGATTAATCATATCATAGATATGAGGAACTCAGCCTATTTCCTTGCTTGGTTGTGAAATAGAGCTGTGCTATGCATGAAATTTCAATGACAAGCTGCAGAATTTATACAAGAAACCATTTTCGTCAGACAGGTCTGGGAAAGATAAGTCTCATGTTGTGTATTTTCAGGGATCCATCTGGGCTGCGCCCTTGCGCCATTTACGTATTTTGACAACCAATGGCGCAACTTTGTAACTCCACTATGCCAGCACTGGCGCATATCTATTACAATTAGCACATGTAGCACACAAAGATTAATTTCCCATAGGAAACCATTAAAATGAGAATAATCCGTTCCCAGGTCCCCATAAAACATAATTTTCTACTTTCTAATTTTCTAAGCCTTAAAACTACACAAAATATACCTTATTTTATGTATAATTATTTTATTATATATATATATTATTTTATTTTATTTATTATTATTTATTGTTTTATGTATGATTTTAGTGTTTTGTGTGTTGTCTTTGTTGTAAAGTGTCCTTGAGTGCTCAGAAAGGCGCTTGTAAATTAAATGTATTATTATTATTATTATTATTATTATTATTATTATTATTATAAACATGCTATGGTAGTATAATTAAAGAAATAAACTGTACTTTATAATAAAGTCGTTTTATTTACCTTTGTGATGGTCGTTGATGGCTTGATGGAATGGAATGTCCGCTTTCATCAGCATTCAACACTTGATGAGGAACGTCACCTTCTTTCACCATCTTGAGGAATGATCCCTTGTAGGTGCTTTCTCTGTGATAATTGTATCTAGTTCCTCATCGATTGTGTTCTGTTTAGCTGGGTTGATAGCTTTTTGCATCAAGTGTACAGATGGCTTGTGCGGGTTGTTTGTGGAGCCTGATTGATGGGATATTTTAACCTTGCAGTTTACACTCTGCCTTTGAACTATCAAAGTTGAAACTCTGTCACTGTTGTCAGCCTGTGCCTGTCTCTTTAATGTTTAAACCCCCCCCCCCCCCTCACTGCTGCGTTCTTGACCAATCACGTGGCTTTAACCGAAGACTGGGGGTGGGGGATAGAGGACAAAAACAATCGGCTGCCATTTTGTTGTTAGAAGAACGGGCTCGTTCGCGAACGACACATCACTCATTCAGGCAGCCGTACGAAAAAAGTTCGTATGCCAAGGTAAAGTTCGTATGCCAAGGTAAAATTTTCATAAATGTAACGTTCGTAAACCGAAAAGTTCATAAGCCAAGGTATTCGTAAACCGAGGTATCACTGTATTTCATATTTTCACACATCCTTGGTTTGATATGATAAACACTTCAAATCAGCCGATCTTCAACTCAACTCCACCTGTAGCTGCACCTGCACCAACTTTCACTGTGGACTTACCCTCCCTGCCCCCTCTCACGACCAGCTTCCCGCAACCAACAACTGCCCTCCCAACCGTTGCCACACCCTCAGCCGCCACTCTGCCTCCTGGGTCCTGCCTGTCTGTCACAACTGCGCAGGTGAGGAACCAACTGAGGAGGATGGAAGTGAGGAAGGCAGCAGGTCTGGATGACATCAGTTCCCGACTCCTCAAGACCTGCTCCGACCAGCTGTGTGTCATTGTCCAGCACTTGTTCAACGTGAACCTGAAGCTAGGCAGAGTTCCACAGCTGTGGAAAACACCATGCCAGGTCCCAGTGCCCAAGATTGCCAACCCAAAGGAGCTGATGACCGCTAGAGACCAGTGGCGCTGACGTCTCACCTGATGAAGACGATGGAGAGACTCGTCCTGGCCCACCTGCCACCTCTGGCAAGCTCATCGCTGGACCCGCTACAGTTTTCCTACCAGCCCAGCATCGGTGTGGAGGATGCCATCATCAACCTCCTCCATACGGCGTTGCTGCACCTGGAGAATGCTGGGAGCACGGTGAGGATCACATTCTTTGATTTCTCCAGTGCCTTCTACACCATCCAGCCAAATCTACTGGGGGACAAGCTGCGGCATGCCGTAGCCGACCATCACCTCACATTCTGGATTACAGATTACCTCACAAACAGGCCACAGTACGTGAGGGTAAAGAACTGTGAGTCGGGCAGGCTTCTCTGCAGCACCGTAGCGCCGCAGGGGACAGTCCTGGCTCCATTTCTGTTCACCCTCTACACCTCGGACTTCAACTACAACACCCCACCCAACCTGCCACCTTCAGAAGTTCTCTGACGACACAGCTATTGTCGGCCTCATTACAGAGGGAGACGATAGGGAATACAGGGGACTGACAAACGACTGTGTGGACTGGTTCCAGCAGAATCACCTCCAAATCAACACCGGGAAAACCAAGGAACTGGTAGTGGATTTCTGCAGGACAGACCGTTGAACATCCAGGGTTCGGACATTGAGAGGGTGACCTCCTACAAGTACCTGGGTGTTACTCTCAACAATAAACTGGACTGGACTACAAACACGGATGCCCTAATCAAAAAGGGACAGAGTCGCCTCTTCCTACTAAGGAAACTGAGGTATTTTGGAGTTCAGGGGTCACTCCTAAAGACTTTCAATGACTCTGTGGTGGCTTCAGCCATCCACTATGGAATTGTCTGCTGGTCAGGCAGCATCACCACCCGGGACAGGAAAAGACTGGAGGGCCTTGTCAAGAGGGCCAGTTCTGTCTTGGGCTGCTCGCCGGATTCTCTGGAGGAGGTGGGCAACAGATGGACGCTAGCTAAATTAAAAGCTATGATGGACAGCCCCTCCCACCCCCTCCTGCCCACCCTGACAGCATTGTGTAGCTCCTTCAGCCGGAGACTATTACACCTCGGCTGCAAGAAGGAGAGGTACCGCCACTCGTTCCTACCGACTGCTGTCAGACTTTGCAATTCTCAATGATCACATGTGAAAAAAAAAAAACTGGACACTTGTAAATATTGGTTGATGCAATATATCAATATGCCTTTCTTGATACTTGCACTATGTACAGTTTTTTATGAAACAGCTTTGCACATTTACATTTGCACAGTATACAGCTGACATTTTAATTTTATTATGCTTAGAATATCTTGTTTTATATCCTTCCTATCCTTTCACCCCCACCCCATCCCCTTTCAAATTGCTGCTGTGGACTGCAAATTTCCCCGTTGTGGGACGAATAAAGGTTTTCTGATTCTGATTCTGATTTAGAAATGCAGAAAGGTCAGTTGGCTTTCTCTTATTGTCATCTACAGGTTCCTTGGGCCAAGTATAGTTTTCCTGTTTCATAACCTTTACATACAATAACACTCAGAGCAATATAAATGCAGAATTAAACATAAACTACAGTAAAGTCTCGTTATATCGATATCGGATATATCGATAGTCCCGGTTATATCGATACTATTTCTATGCACGCACGGAGAAAATTACATGCAAACAGGGTCGGATATATCGATAGTCCCGGTTATATCGATATTTTTTCGGACTCCCTTGAATATCGATATAACGAGACTTTACTGTATATTGAAATAATTTTTTTTCAAAATTTACTCAATCGAGAAGCAATTCACTTATTACGGCGATAGGTGTGGGATCACTGTATATGTTTTTAAAACAAATTCAGACCTAAACAAGCCTGCAATTGTTTGGTAACAATGTTACCAAAGATAAGGTACCAACATTTGTGATGTATTACTGTATGTTTCATGAATATTTTTTTGTGCATGGTTGTAGGTGAGTCAGATAATGCTGGCCCTGATGATCATGTCCTACTCTATTCCACTGCACTTCATCAATGTCACTGAGGTGGTTTACCTGGGTGTGCCATGGTGGAGTGGCCTTGTGGTGAGTGTTTTTGACCCTATTCGCTCAGATACCTCAGCATTCTATATTATGGTGTACTTTTGTTGACAACTTTCTTATGAATTACCACAACCCAATTTCTTAGTCTGTGTGTGTGTGTGTGTGTGTGTGTGTGTGTGTGTGTGTGTGTGTGTGTGCGTGTGCATGTGCGTGTGTGTGTGTGTGTGTGTGTGTGCATGTGTGCGTGCATGTGCGCGTGCGTGCGTGCATTCGCATGGCCAGTTTATAACAGCTGGAGTGGTTGCTATCATCTTGGACAAACACTGCACCACGAGGACTGTAAGTATGTAGTAAACTTGCATTGTCTGTTAAAATGCCTTTATTATACAAAATTTCACAACCTCTAGCCTCAAATAATTTGTTTCACGTAAATAACTTTGGATGATAATTATTAATGTAAAATAAATAAATAAAAATCCAAACTGATCTCCACACCGGAATATGTGAGGGATTTGAGGTTGGGGGGGCATGGCTCACCTATGCCACCTCAGTGAAGTGCTTTGCTAAAATCAGTTCTCATTTTTGCAACAGGAAATATTTTCATGATGCCATTGGCCTTCACACAAATAACATCTAACGTCTTTTTACATGTGACCAACAAGATGGATGAACATTTTAATTGTATTATACCAGGAGTGGGCAAACATTTTGGCTCGGGGGCCACATGGATTTTTAAAATTGACAGGCGGGCTGGTTCAGCACAAAATAGGGTCTTCTTCTCCTTCTTCTTTTGCTTTCGGCTTTCCCTTCAGGGGTCGCCACAGCGAATTACTGTCCTCCATCTAACCCGGTTTTGTGCATCCTCTTCTCTCACACCAGCTACCGTCATGTCCTCTTTCACAACATCCTATTCTGCCCCTAGTAATTGCATTACAATGCAGCATAGTGCCCCTAGTGATGAAAATAGTTAAAACTACTCAAAAACTTGTGGAGTTGCCATTTTGAAATATAACAGTGGAGAGGTGTGATCACATCCACGTCCATCCTCTTTCTTTTGACTTGTTCAAGCACAATCTGTAAGTACATTTACAACTTTTATACATTTTACTGTTTGTTGTGCAAGTTATTTATAAGCCTACATCAATATTTCATCAGTTAAGCATTTCAAATACTTACCATAGAATTGTTGAATGGGCTAGAGAATATGCCAGTTACATTAATGTAATTTTATAGGTATAATTGGATGCTGTACAACATTCATATTGTTTTTCTGTTTGTATGCAAGAAAGACATAAAATTACTGAACGGTGGATTCTCTCTTTGTGTTTTTATTGGAAGATTGTTAAATTCGCTGTATACACACTATGCTCTCATATCCAACATATGGTCAGGGCAGAAGACATCCATAAACCTCATTTTAGGTCTTCCTTTCGGTATCCTGCCTGGCAGTTTAAGGCCCAGCTTCCTTCTTCCGATATAATCACTCTCTCTTGTCTAGACATGCCCAAACCATCTCAGTCTGTTCATTATTCACTTCCGGGTCGAGTGTATGCTGGCGCGCTTTTGGCTGCCGCTGCTCGCCCGCAAATATTTTTGGCTCTTTTTAGTTTTTTACGGTTCCTGTAATCTCTGGTAATACCCGTCAGTCACCAGAGGAATTTATGGTCCTATGCCAGTCCGTTTTGGCTTCGAATCATCTCATGATTCCAGTCGTTTATCCGGATCACAGACGAGGACGCGTATCATCTCCACCCACCTGTACCCGCATGATGAGGGTTAATCTGGCCTCTGCCTGTCTCTGGACGTTGCAGTGCAATATCATGTTGCTCCTCTATCGACCCGTTGGACTGCTGCAGTACTCGGCGGCGGAGCTGCTCAAGATATAATAATAAACAGCACAAGCAAGAAAATGCAAGAATATACTGTCCAAAAACTGTTTGTATAATATCCATCCATCCATTTTGCAGACCTTTTATTTATCATTAGGGTCGTGGAGGGTGCTAGAGCCTATCCCAGCCGTCTAAGGGCACGAGGCTAGGGAAACCCTAAATTGTTTGCCCCGCTCAATTTTGTTGCCGTAGATCAGACATTTCTCCTTTGTAGGATGAATAAAGCTGTTCTTATTCTTCTTATTCGTATTACAGTAAAGTCTCGTTATATTGATATTCAAGGGAGTCCGAAAAAATATCGATATAACCGGGACTATCGATATATCCGACCCTGTTTGCATGTCATTTTCTCCGTGCGTGCATAGAAATAGTATCGATATAACCGGGACTATCGATATATCCGATATCGATATAACGAGACTTTACTGTATTAAATGAGCCAGGATCTTCAGCATGCTTGTAAAGAAAGCGTCTAGTTAAGTGTCCTTGGAGAGGGCATTTTGACGCCCTCTGAACCCACATCAAAAGGGCAATGGGTAGCTCCTTCAGCCAGTGACTGTTACACCAGCGCTGTAAGAAAGGGAGATACAGTAAAGTCTCGTTATATCGATATCGGATATATCGATAGTCCCGGTTATATCGATACTATTTCTATGCACGCACGGAGAAAATTACATGCAAACAGGGTCGGATATATCGATAGTCCCGGTTATATCGATATTTTTTCGGACTCCCTTGAATATCGATATAACGAGACTTTACTGTATTGCCGCTTGTTACTACCAACTGCTGTCAGGCTTCTTAATAAACACACATGAAATAACCTGGATTCACACTTTCTAGATAGCACAGCCACCTTATGTCAAGTCAATACAGTTACCGTATTTTCCGAACCATAAGGCGCACCTGAAAGCTTTCAAAAGCTGACACTGCGCCTTATAATGCGGTGCGCCGTATAAATGGATCAATATTGAACCGCAACAGGTCTTGTCACTACGGTAAGCAGCCGAGATTTCATTTCCCCCCCGTAGAAGAAGTAGTGTGCGGTGCATGCCGGGATATATACAACGGTGTCCACAGAGAATTCAAAGCTAGACTGCTAAGTGCGTGGGAGCGATGGATGCAGAAGGCGAACACACGTTCACCAAGATGGGGAGACAGCGCCGGACGACATACGCCACTATCTGCCAGTGGATCGTAAATGCCTGGGCTGATAGGAAGGCAGAAATTGTCACTCAACTGCCAGACAACAACAGCGACGCTGACTCCATGAATGACAAACTTGGATGAGACGGAGCCGGCCGGGCATGTTGGATGCCACATTTGTCCAGCTGTTCAATTCGGACAAGGAAGAAAAATAATTATTTCCACAGATTCGAACATGAGGAATGAACTGCTTTACGTGTTTCTTTTGTGTGTTTACAGTTCAACAAGGTTGGTCATATTGTGAATATGGACATTAACGCGTGAACAGCAGTTATGCCAATGCTTTAGAGTTATTATTGTTATTGCTTTGCACTATGAAGAGTGTTAGTATATTGTGATTGCATTTACATTTAATTTACCGTAACAGCATCACAATGTTTTTTTTCGTTCCCCTCCACGACTAGCACTAGCTTGCTGTTGTTAAATGATAAACTGTGTCATGAAAATATACATACTTTACCTCTGAGAAAATAATAAAACAGTTGTTTATTCATTTTAGGAGTGAATTGAGTTGTCAGAAAGCTGATTTTTAAGTTTGACTGACCTCTCTGACTGTGTTCTTGACATTCTGTTTAGCGCTGCACCGTCGAATCAGCATCTAGCACCAAATGCATAACGTAACTCCAGCCTCCACTGTAGCGCCTTATAATCCGGTGCACCGTATATATGGAAAAAGTTGTAAAATATGTCATTCATTGAAGGTGAATGACATGCTTTTTATACTTTTACATATTTTTATATTTTGCACGATGTACAGTTCTTTTTATGAAACTTTTTCGTGCAGTTGTCATTTCAGTCTTCTGACATTTTCTTTTGTGCATAGAATACATTGTTTCATCTTCTGACACTCCCTCCCTTTCAATTTTGCTGCTTTAGATTGCAAATGTCTCCATTGACTATTAAAGGCCATCTGATTCTGATTAACGCGATAATTTAACACATTTATTTCCAGTGTGTGTATTCACGGCTGCCATTTGAAGTTTCAAAAACATTCTAATCAGTGTTGTCCAAAAATTCTTGTCGTACCAGTTTTTCCTCATCTGGCCATATCTTTATCATCTTGATAACCGGTTTATATGAAATTATTAATAGTATTAAACACTGAGGAACCCAGAACTGTTTGCCAACAGATTGGTACGTCTGTGTAAGCTCTCAGTCGTACAGGAGTGGTCCATCGATGAGAAGGTTTCTTCAGCCGTCATCTGTACAAAAGTGAAGGTTTCGGACGTTTCGCCTCCTATCCAAGAGGCTTCGTCAGCGAACTAAAGTCTGACTGGTCGTAAATGGGGCCAGTCAGACTTTAGTTCGCTGATGAAGCCTCTTGGATAGGAGGCGAAACGTCCGAAACCTTCACTTTTGTACAGATGACGGCTGAAGAAACCTTCTCATCGATCAACAGATTGGTATTATATCCTACAGAAAGTGAGCCACCGTTTTCCAATGTCCAATGTTGGCCCCGTTTTGAAGTTTACATTACTTTCGTACATTTGTCCTGGAGGTTTAATTCATTCAGACATGGGCTCTACAATCTCTCACCTGGGTCATTACGGAAAAGAATACCATTGAGACTCAAATTTAGCATTTTATAATTTATACCCCAAATTAGAGGAACCTTTCCTTTAAATGCCCCCCCCCCCCAAAAAAAAAAATAATAATCTACAAATTGAAAGTTGTGGCATGATATTGACTTTATGACAATTATTTCTGTGGTCATTTGAATAAAAAAAAAATATATATACAGTAAAGTCTCGTTATATCGATATCGGATATATCGATAGTCCCGGTTATATCGATATTTTTTCGGACTCCCTTGAATATCGATATAACGAGACTTTACTGTATATAAACACTTATATATGTTCTTTTTCTCTTGCAGTACCAGGCATCCTTGATGGTGAATGTTGTTTCCACTTTGGTGTCAGTTATTGCTGTGATTGTGTATTCTGTTGATCTGGACAAACATCCAGAGGCATCATGTGTCAAGAACCTGGATGGAAACTGTAACATAAACTTCTACGCCACGGTCTGTATTAATTACTGTGATGCTTTCCCTCACCTCGCCAGCATGAACTATGTGTAGTTTTATTGGTATGCTGATAATATGATTGCAACACGACAAGGGCAAATGCTATTATTACAAAATGTAAGCCGGTCATATGGTTTAGAAACTGCAGAGGCATGTGTAGGTTTGGGAATCAGGCTTTAAACTACAACCAAAAAAATTCAGTTTCAACTAAAAAATTCCATTCCAAATCGGTCGAGGTCGAGTTTCATAGGACCCCTTAGCGCCTTTAATTTGTGGGTGCTCTTGAATTAATAAGCAAGTATGGAAAAAAAGACAAGAGATGGAGAGTGGGATGATAATGATATAAGTCCAAGATGGCGCCCGAGTCGGCAGCCGTCCACAAGCGGTCTCACAAGGCTTGCTCTCCAAACAAGGAAATGGCAGCGGACTTTTTTTGTCCTCTATTCCCCGCAACCAGTCATCGGTTAAAGCCACGTGATTGGTCAAGAACGCAGCAGTGGGGGAGGGGGTTACAGACAGAGAGAGAGTGAGGCCGTTCTCCAAAAAACAAAATGGTGTCTTCGGTTAAAGCCATGTTATTGGTCAAGAACCCAGCAGTGGGGGGGGGGGGGGGGGGTTAGACAGAGAGAGAGTGAGAAAAGATACACACACGCGAAAGGGAGAGACAGAGCTTGAAAAAAGTGAAAAGAAACAAGTAAAATGGTGAGAAAATGGATAGAAAAGTGAGATTCGAACCCATTTCAACTTTGATAGTTCAAAAGCATAGTGTAGACTGGAAGGTTAAATATCCCATCAATCAACTTTGCTGCTGTGAAATGTACATTTCTCCACTGCGAGAATAATAAAGGCAAATCCAATCTAATGCAATCCAATCAAGCTTCACAAGCAATGTTCCCTCTAATTTTTCATGTGTCTGAGCAGACACACAAGCTCCCTGAGCACACTGAGGACTACTGTGAGCAACATCAGATGTGTACGCTTTGGCCACACACCAGTACCACGGCAGTATCACGGCGCATATGGGCAGGGCACATTCGCGCTATTCTGCTCCGATTGGCTGCGTAGCGTACGTGAACTGTACAGCCTTATTGGCTGGACACCTGTCACTCATTGAGTTACATTGCAAAATGTGCGCTGCATAGATGTTCTTGTGCGCAGAGTATGTGCAAGCGGCGCGCGATTGCGCACGCGCGCAGCTTAGAGGGAACATTGTTCACAAGTAACCCGCACAAGCCATCTGTACACTTGATGCAAAAAGCTATCAACCCAGCTAAACAGATCACAATTTATGAAGAACTAGATACACTTATCACAGAGAAAGCACCTACAAGGGATCATTCCTCAAGATGGTGAAAGAAGCCTATGTTCCTCATCAAGTGTTTAATGCTGAGGAAACCGGACATTCCATTCCATCAAGCCATTAACGACCATCACAAAGGTAAATAAAATAACTTTATTGTACAGTACTAATACTATAGCACATTTATTATACATAAAACAAGGTATATTTTGTGTAGTTTTAAGGCTGAGAAAATTAGAAAGTCGAAAATTATGTTTTATGGGGACCTGGGAACTGATTATTCTCATTTTAATGGTTTCCTATGGGAAATTAATTTTTGGGATACACACTTTTCGCTTTACACACTCTGTCTGGGAACCAATTAAGTTCGCAAGCCAAGGTCCCACTGTATTTTAGTTTGAGTTTGTTTACATGGTCCGTGAGCATTTGTATTCCCCATGTCCCGGAACCGAGAAAAGGCAAAGAAGATGAATATACGAGGGGTAGTCAAAATTTTCTCAGAAAATGCCATCATTCCTTTGAACAACTCATTACTTTTCGACATAAGCTCCATTGTGTCAATACACTTTTGTGTATCCACCTGTAAAAGCCTTCCTGATAAAATTGGGGGGGCTGCCTCTGGCACCATGTAATCACTTTCTTCAAAATTATGGCATTTGTCTGAGAACTTTTTGACTAACCCCCGTATTAGTTTCCTTTTTTCTTGATGAGTTGGGTTCAAAACAAACCACAAATATACATCAGCTTATAATAATAATAATAATAATAATAATAATAATAATAATAATAATAATACATTTCATTTATAAATGCCTTTCAAAACTCTCAAGGAGACTTTATTCAAATATAGGACTATCTTTCAAACTAGCATAGCATTATGCTTCAGTTTTCTGGGTGTTTCCGAAACATGGCAAAGATAATTGTGTTGTCTCCACCTGTTTTAGCCTCATGCATGATCTGTAAGTCTGGGTGAAGGCTTAAATTATCCTCACTATTTGGAATATTAGTAAAAGATGAGTAGCATTGAGTACATGCCGAGCATGTAATCGGTATATTAAATACACAATAGCTAGTACTCTATTTTTAGTCTGAGTTAATGGCCTTTGGCTTATACAGTTTGAAATAAGTGTCTTGGTAAAGTTAAATGACATTGATATGACATTGTGAATTGAAATGTTTCTGAACAGCGCCTGACCAGAGGGTTGAAATTCTCGCTCCTGCTCTTCACATTGGCCCAGACTGCGGGCTCTGCCACTCTATGCTTCTATCTGTACAGAATGAAGTATACCTTTGGATTCTACAGTGTAAGACAAGTTCTTTATTGTAGTTTTCAAAATATATTGTTGCATGTTTCAAGATCGATTAATAAAAAGAAATTGTGCTTAAAGGACAACTGACACCATTTTTTTGTTTCCTGAATGAGTCGTCACCTTACCGTGGTGGAGGGGTTTGTGTGTCCCAATGATTCTAGGAGCTAGGTTGTCTTGGGCTTTGTGCCCCTGGCCGGGTCACCCATGGCAAACAAGTCCTGGGTGAGGGACCAGACAAAGTACGACTCAAAAGACCCCATATGAAGAAAAACATAAATGGACTTGGTTTTCTCTTGCCCGGACGCAGGTCACCAGGGCCCCTGCCTGGAGATGGGGCTCGTTGGCGAGCGCCTGGTGGCCGGGCCTACACCCATGGGGCTCGGTCGGGCTCAGCCCAAAGAGGAAATGTGGGTCCCCCTTCTCAAGGGCTCACCACCATGGGAGGGGCCAGAGGGGTCAGGTGCATTGTGAGCTGGGCGGCAGCCAAAGGCGGGGACCCTGGCGGTCCGACCCTCGACTGCAGAAGCTAGCTCTTGGGACGTGGAACGTCACTACAGGGAAGGAGCCCGAGCTGGTGCACGAGGTTGAAAAGTTCAGACTAGACATAGTTGGGCTTGCCTCCACACACAGCCTGGGTTCCGGTACCAGCCCTCTCTAGAGGGGTTAGACTCTCTTCCACTCTGGAGTTGCCCACGGTGAGAGGCGTAGAGCAGGTGTCAGCATACTTATTGCCTCCTGGCTTGCTGCCTGTACGTTCGGATTCACCCTGGTAGACAAAAGGGTTGCTCTCCTCCGCCTTCGGGTGGAGGCACGGATTCTGACTGTTGTCTGCATACGGACTAAACAGCAGTTCAGTGTACCCATCCTTTTTGGAGACCTTAGGGGGTGTGCTGGAGAGCACTCCCCCTGGGGACTTCCTTGTTCTGCTGGCCGATTTCAATGCTCATGTGGGCAATGACAGTGAGACCGGGAGGGGCGTGATTGGGAGGAACGGCCCCCACGTCAGAACAGGAGTGGTGTTTTGTTATTGGACTTCTGTGCTCGACACGGATTGTCTATCACAAACACTTCATTCAAACATAAGGGTGTCCATATGTGCATGTGGTACCAGGACACCCTTGGTTGCAGTTCGATGATTGACTTTGTAGTTGTATCATCGGATTTGCGGCCTCATGTTTTGGACACTCGAGTGAAGAGAGGGGCGGAGCTGTCAACTGATCACCACCTGGTGGTGAGTAGGCTCCGTTGGTGGGGGAAGATGCCAGTCCGACCTGGCAGACCCAAACGTGTTGTGTGGGTTTGTTGGGAATCCCCTGTCAGAAGGAGTTTCAACTCCCACCTCCGGCAGAACTTTACAGATGTCCCGGGGGAGGTGTGGGACATTGAGTCTGAATGGACCATGTTCCGTACCTCCCTTGCTGAGGCGGCAAATCGGGCCTATATGGCCTGTGGGACCCCTGAGACAGCTGACAGGTATCGATTAGCCAAGCGGAATGCAGCCTCGGTGGTCGCCGAGGCAAAAACACGGGCATGGGAAGAGTTCGGTGAGGCCATGGAAGCCGACTTCCGGGCCGCTTCGAGGAAATTCTGGTCCACCATCCGGCGTCTCAGGAGGGGAAAGCAGTGCACCACTAACACTGTGTACAGTGAGGATGAGGCGCTGCTGACCTTGACTCAAGACGTCGTGAACCGGTTGGAAAAGTACTTCGAAGACCTCCTACACTCCACCAACACCAATCCTTGGAGGAAGCAATGTCTGGGGACTCCGATCTCTGTGGCTGAAATCACCGAGGTGCGGCTGGGATGAGAATCAGCACCTCCATACCTGAGACAATGGTTCTCAGTTGGAAAAGAGTGGAGTGCCCTCTCCGGGTCGGCGAGGAGATTTTGCCTCAAGTGGAGGAGTTTAAGTATCTGGGAGTCTTGTTCACGAATGAGGGTGTGAGGGAGCGAGAGATCGACAGGCGAATCGGTCCGGCGTCTGCTATGATGCGGACTTTGTACCGATCTGTCGTAGTGAAGGAGCTGAGCCAAAAAGCAAAGCTCTCAATTTACTGGTCGATCGACATCCCAACCCTCATCTATGGTCACGAGCTATGGGTTGTGACCGAAAGAACGAGATCCCGGATGCAAGCGGCCGAAATGACCTTTCTCCGTAGGGTGTCCGGGCTCTCCCTTAGAGATAAGGTGAGAACCTTGGTCATCCGGGAGGGGCTCAAAGTCGAGCCGCTTCTTCTCCACACAGAGAGGAGCCAGATGAGGTGGCTCGGGCATCTGATTAGGATGCCCCCAGGACACCTCCCTGGTGAGGTGTTCCGAGTATGCCCCACTGGCAGGAGACCCCGGGGACGACCCAGGACACGCTGGAGAGGCTATGTCTCCCAGCTGGCCTGGGAACGCCTCGGGATTCGCCAGGACGAGCTAGAGCAAGTGGCTGGGGAGAGGGAAGTCTGGGCTTCCCTACTGTAGCTGCTGCCCCCGCGATCCGACCCCGGATAAGCGGAAGAAGATGGATGGATGGATGGAGGAAAGCATAAATGTTTGCAATTGATTAAAGAAGTCCTTCCGTATCAATTCGAGCAGTCTGGACTCTAATGTAGTGCCTATAACATGCACAAGATGGCGCACAAGCTCCGTTGGAAATGGGCTGATCTGTCCACTGGGAATTAGTGTAAACTTACACTTTCATTATGCGTGTCACCGCAATTGGTTGCGACACACGATTCACCATCGCGTTATATATGTCGTTTTCCTTCTAATTTCGTGATCAACACGGTGTTTTCAGATGAAAAAAAGTACCCAAAATGCATTGTGTGTCGCTTTCTCTGTCACGGGCGTTCCCTCCGTGACGTCATTAAGGAATCGTCATCAACGCAATTGTTCGTTGGTTTCGGTTGTCCTTTAAGGTATGCATATGTGGTATGGCCAGTTGACAGGTTTACATTTGGCCATCGGTTTTCTTTTATATTTAACAACACATACACACATAAAGAAAATTAGGCTGTTTTGTATTCCAAATTAGCCCCTTCCTGACAAGGAAGATAAAAGATCGTCCTTTGGTCTAAGGCAGAGGTCTCCAACCTCTGTCCTCAAGGGCCCCTGTTTTCCACTTCTCCCAGGAGCAACACACCTAATTTAAATAATCAGGATCATTCTAATGCTCCTGATTGATTATCTGACCACCTGAACCAGGTGTGTTGCAGATGGGAGAGCTGCTCAAAATCATACGTGCAACTTTGAACACACCTCGATGTACTTAGTCTTTTGACATTAACTCAGGGTTTAAAGGAGCATCAATGACATAAGTAATAATATGAATTCATAAGACCCAAGGTAGTCGGTCTGGTAGTCAACCTCATAGTGCAGAGGTCGTGGGTTCAATCCCTGCTCCGGCCCCCCAGTGTGGAGTGTGCATCTTCTCCTTGTGCTATATGGGTATTATCTAGGTACTGTACTCCTGTTTCCCCTCACATTCCAAAAACATGCACAACAGGATGATAGAACACTTTAAATTGACCCAAGGTGTTAGTGTGAGCGTGAATGGTTGTTCGTTTCTGAGTGCTATGCGATTGGCTACTAACCGGTTTAGGGAGTCCCCTGCCTTCGACCCTTGTGAGGATGTTCATGAAAATGAATGAAAAAATATATATCTTGAATTGCAGTGAATGTGAATTGCTATTAAAATACAGTGATACCTCAGCTTCCAAACTTAATTGGTTCCCAGAAAGTGTGTGTAAGGCGAAAGTCTGCCAAACATTTATTTCCCATAAGAAACCATCAAAAAACTGAAAAATAATCCGTTTCCAGGTCCCTATAAAACATAATTTTCTACTAAATAAGCCTTAAAACTACACAAAATATACATTATTTTATGTATAATAAATGTGTTATTGTATTGTAATTAAAGAAATAAACTGCACTGTATAATAGTCATTTTATTTACATTTGTGATGGTCGTTGATGGCTTGATGGAATGGAGTGGGAGGAAGAGGCAGGGAGTTACTGTTTGGAAGGAGAGTCACCTTCTGTAAGGACTGACCCCTGCTAGCTGCTTTTCATTAATCCAAATCAACAGAAGTTTTTCAAACTCTTCTATTGCCTGAAACCGTTACTGAGACGACACAGAAAAACCCTTAGCCACACGTAGCAATGGTCAACTTAGCATACTGGTTCTGGGATGCTACAAACACAGATCGCTACAAACACACAATTCATTTGTGTTTTTCCATGATCTCCTTCTTCTGCTCGACCGCAATTTTCTTCTGTGTCCTCTTCGGCTTAACACTAGCCTGTGGTGGTGTCTTTTTCAGTCCCAAAAAGCAAAATTATCCACTCGATAATAAACCACATCTGCACTGAAAGAAAGTGGGTGTGGAAAAGTAGTCCGGCAGCCGCAGTGGCACTGTACGGCCGTGTGGTTTGGTGTTCTTCTGTCGAAAACTAGTCCGCCAGCCATTGTGGCGCTCCATGTGTTTCTCGAAAACTAGTTTGGATGCCGAGATTACATTCTCGCGAATTTAATGTTCGTAAGGCAAAAAGTTCATAAACTAAAGCGTTCGTAAGCCGAGGTATCACTGTAAAAGATAAGGCCTTTATGGCATGTTCTGACTGTTGAGATTATCAGAACAATCCACAGAAATTGTACCAAAACCTTTTCATATGTGATTTTCCATCTTTCTTGATTGGGTCTGTCACAGTGAAACATTTTTCTAAAACGCAACAATAACAAAAATCATTTGACGTCTAACATGACTAAGCATGGCTGTAGTTGTCACGGAGGTCATAATTACACTTATTTGCGTTTGATGATTTTTTTTCAAACTTGGCAAAAACAGTGACTGGTATATACCATTATTGAAATAACACTGTATTCTGTACTATACATATTCCTACCTTCTGTTTATCTGCTTGCAGTCTTTTACCGAAGTTGCTTCATCTATTTCCACCAGACCCGGTTGACCAGTACTCCATCTCAAGATGTTGTGGATTGTTTGATGAACAAATGTCACTGTACATAATCTAAACAATACAAACCACTAAATACTCATGTATAACTGTAAATGAGTTACTACTCCAGATGAGCAAAATCAACTGTTTCTCATTAATTTCACCTGACAGTTATGATTATCAGTTCACAACTTATTTGTCAACAAATTGTTAATGTGGCACCAGATTGGCATCATGTTTCATGAAGATGCAAATGATATGTTTGAAAACATAGAATGTTTCCCCTAAAATTCATTTCCATTAAAAAAAAAACTTTATACACATCTGCAGTTTCTTTTTTTGATTCTTCTACAAATCATTTGTCTTGGTCACTGACGTTCTCCTTACTATTAATGCAGCTGCAAAGAGCCTCATTATGTTTTTACACTAAAGGAAGCACCAGAATGAAGAAGCCATCACCAAACAATAGACAACAATAAATGGTGACATAAACTTTTACCATCGTGTCCTTCTCTGAGATTTCCTACCGGTCCGCTTTAAAGGACAACCGACACCATTTTTTTGTTTCCTAACTGACATCAGAAAAACGATTTATAGCACCTAAAATACCCAAAATACTCAGGCTGATAATTTTAGTCAAATGCAAAACACCAATAAAAATGAGTTAAAGTATGATAAAACTGCAACAAAATGAGCTGCAAATTGGGGATTTTTAGAAAGTCCCGCCCCCAGTTTGTGACGTCAGTGTGGGTCACAAACTGCCTTGCTCCAGAATCAAAACAATGGATTCAGATTCGGAGAAGATGCTTTCTTGTTAGTCATCTAGTAATAAATATGATTCAAATAGTTCTGAAGAGGAAAGCATAAATGTTTGCAATCGATTCAAGAAGTCCTTCCGTATCAATTCGAGCCGTCTGCAAGCAATGACACCGGTGAAGGAGATCTGGACTCTGATGTAGCAGCCCAGAAAATGCACAAGATGGCGCACAAGCTGCATTTCATCCAGTATATGAAGCCGCTTATAAGAGCCGTAACGACACCCGTGATTGGTTAAAATTCGTGGTAGTAGACAGAGGGGTGGGTTTTACGCACACACACAAAGGAGCGCGCCACAAGTCGAACGAGCACACGAACAACCATTCACGCTCACACTAACACCTTGGGTCAATTTAAAGTGTTCTATCATCCTGCCGTGCATGTTTTTGGAATGTGGGGGGAAACAGGAGTACAGTACCTAGATAATACCCATATAGCACAAGGAGAAGATGCACACTCCACACTGGGGGGCCGGAGCAGGGATTGAACCCACGACCTCTGCACTATGAGGTTGACTACCAGACCGACTACCTTGGGTCTTATGAATTCATATTATTACTTACGTCATTGATGCTCCTTTAAGCCCTGAGTTAATGTCAAAAGACTAAGTACATCGAGGTGTACTCATATTTCAGTTCAAAGTTGCACGTATGCTTTTGAGCAGCTCCCATCTGCAACTCACCTGGTTCAGGTGGTCAGATAATCAATCAGGAGCATTAAAATGATCCTGATTATTTAAATTAGGTGTGTTGCTCCTGGGAGAAGTATATATATATATACAGTAAAGTCTCGTTATATCGATATCAGATATATCGATAGTCCCGGTTATATCGATACTATTTCTATGCACGCACAGAGAAAATCACATGCAAACAGGGTCGGATATATCGATAGTCCCGGTTATATCGATATTTTTTTGGACTCCCTTGAATATCGATATAACGAGACTTTACTGTGTATATATATATATATATATATATATATATATATATATATATATATATATATATATATATATATATATATATATATCCCCTGTGGCATGTAAATTTTCTCCTTGCGTTCATAGAAATAGTATCGCAATAAGCAGTACTATCGATATAACCGATATCGATATAACGAGACTTTACTGTATATACATACATATATATTAACAAAGGAAGCAGGTTGAGAAAGTGAATATATATATATATATATATATATATATATATATATATATATATATATATATATATATATATATATATATATATATATATATATAAAATTCTAGACTCCAGATTCAAATCACTTGGATGCCGCAGTTCTTCCAGGTGCACCATACCCAGACTGTAGTATTGCAGACTTCTGTCAAGCGGAAATTCCCTGACCCAGAATAATAAAAATGTATGCATTAAAATTGATGTTGATGAATAATTGATTCATAACAACAGTTATGTCAAGTTACGGTACACGGAAGCCATATTTGGCCCCCCAGCCGAATATTTGTGACCACTGATGTAGACTATTTACATGGTAACAAATGCCAACTATTTATCTGGGAACCAAGAACCTGTATTCTACAACAACAAAAAATCAACACACTCCTCTATTTGAGTCAAGAAACAGCATTTGTAATGACCACACAAAAGAATTTGGAGTCCTGATTACTGACTTTTTATTGATTTCCTGTATAATTGTCTGCCAAAAAGTATTTTTCGAGCAGAGTGTGGGGCTCAATTACAAAAAATCCTGTCTAAAAATAACTCTTCTGGATGGATAAGAGACATTCATTCAGTCCTTTACTAACTTTGATCTTGAAGGAAGGAAACGTCTCAGTCGGTGTATACTCCTGATCGTCAATAGGTGTATATGCTGCTTATGAGATAACATCACAGTGCACATAAGATGGTTTATTTTTTTCAGTGTATGACTAAAATCTTTTTTTTTTTTCAAAATGGAGGGTGGGTTAGACAGCACGAGTGTTTCTATGGGAGACCAAATGTAAACACAGTACCATAAAGCAGAGTGACATTAAAAGAACACTGCAGGGTGGTATATTTTCGTCACTGATAACTTCTCTATTCCCCAAAGTCAATGAATGGTTAGTTAGGGGGTTGCCACAAGATGACAAGTGAATGGTTCAGACCTAAAATGACTAACCATCAGCCCAGTTAAAGTATGCATCAATGCATATTATAATCGGGGTGTATCCTTTTTCTTCAGCGTAGTCCAAATGTTTTCATTTGTATGAGTTGACCAGTCTCTATACAGCCATGATGTTGTTCATTTCCCACCTTTGAGTAGTTTTACTAGGGTCGCAGTCTGATACAAACACTTTGCGGAGGAGGTCTGAGCGATCTAAACATTTTCCTGAAAAAGAAAAACAAATGCAAAGAAAGTTACTACTGTGATGCACGGGAAAATAAATAAAATCACACAGATACACACAATAGGCAAAGTCAGGGGCTGGCAACCCAAAATGTTGAAAGAGCTGTATTGGACCCAAAAAAGAATCTGTCTAGAGTCTCTAAAAAATTAAAGCCTGAAATAAGTCTGAAAATGTGTGAAGTGAATATATTGGGGAAGGATGCTGAGGAGAAAGGAAGGCCAAAGAGGAGGTTTATGGATGTTGTCAAAACTGCCAAAGTTATGGTTACAGCGTGAGAAATAAGAATTGGACTCAGGCTTGAATGCTCGTCGTCTTTGCAAACAACAGTGACGTCATTAAAATGCGTGCACGATCTTGGAGGGAATGTTTGCTAACTTTTTAAACTTAAGTAGCTGGTGTGAGAGAAGAGGTACACTCCAGTGCCAGGGTTTTTAGTCATTTTCCCTCAAATTGCACTACCCACAGAATATTGAGTTTTAGGACACAACGTGCAATAAGTTTAGAAACCTTAGCCCAGTGGTCTCAAACTCGCGTCCCGCGGACCAACTGCGCCCCCCAAAAGAATATTTTGCGGCCCGCCTTGATATGAAAGATTAATGTTAGTGCGGCCCGCATGATTGATATGAATGAAACTAGTGTGTGGAGCTGAACAAGTAGGCAAGAGAAGCCATGTTTAGGACAGTTCATGTTCAATGTTTTATTAACTCCCTGATCCACACAACCAGCATCGACAGCATCGACATTGGGATTTCATTTGGGCTTGAGAAATGTAGCCGGATGGTGACTAACAGAGGCAAGGTAGGCCAAACTGAACGGGACGCACTCCCTGAAGAAACAATAGCAGACATTGAAAACAGCGACAAAGTGTCGTCAAATGTGGCATATACCAAGGTGATGCACCCCCCCCCCCTGCTGTTCTGCATAGAACTGAACCCCCTCAGCCAAGTAATCACCAAGACAGGCTATGGATACCGCCTCAGAAATGGAGCTACGATGAGTCACCTCCTCTACATGGATGACATAAAGCTGTATGCTAAGAGTGAAAGGGACATAGACTCCCTGATCCACACAGACAGCATCAACAGCATCGACATTGGGATTTCATTCGGGCTCGAGAAATGTAGCCGGATGGTGACTAACAGAGGCAAGGTAGGCCAAACTGAACGGGACGCACTCCCTGAAGGAACAATAGCAGACATTGAAAACAGCGACAAGTACCTCGGTATACCACAAGCCAATGGCAAACTCAAACTGGCAACAAACTTTTGCTCTTATTTTTTACTTTTTCACCGCTCCCTATAACAGGGAAATCACTCGCACTCAGAATCCCATTGTGTACAGTCGAGACCAGCTACTAGCATGGGGAGCTAATAGCGGACTCGCGGCCGCCGCATCGGACATCCCCGACGAGTTGAAGAGGAGAAAACGAGGATGTCGGGCTGGGAAAGATCACCGCAAAAGAACGAGAAAATACCGACACATTCTCTCGTCCATCATCATGGGGAATGTGAGATCCCTCCCAAATAAAATGGACGAGCTGGCGGCGCTAACGCGGCACCAGAAGGAGTACCGACCGGGAAGCCAGCTTGCTACTCGTCACGGAGACATGGCTATCGGCTATCACTTCGGAAAATCACTTACAAACACCTCAACTTACAAACTTTTTGTCTTACAAACGTCAAATTTCTGAAAATTAAACCTTATAATAAGCACGATTTTCATAATACACACCCACCATGGCTGGCGGAGTGATCTTCGGCGGAAGCACACGACCGAACAGCACTCGAGGTTAAGTTACCAACAGTCCTTATGGAAGGTGACTCTCCTTCCATAAGCCTTCAACGACCATCAAAAAGGTAAATAAAACTTTATTTTACAGCACAGTTTATTTCTTTAATTACAGTCCTCATGTAATGCGCCTCTCTTTCCAAACAGCAATTCCCTTTGACCTTCGACCTCCAACGCCATTCCATCAAGCCATAAATGACCATCACAAATGTAAATAAAGTGACTTTATGATACAATTCAGTGTATTTCTTTCATTACAATACAATAGCACATTTATTATACATAGAATAAGGTATGTTGTGTGTAGTTTTAAGGCTTATTTAGTTGAAAAGTATATTTTATGGAAACCCGGGAACGGATTATTCCCATTTTAATGGTTTCCTATGGGAATTCTTTTTTTGAGATACACACTTTTCGCCTTACACACTCTGTCTGGGAACCAATTAAGTTCGTAAGTTGAGGTCTCACTGTTATTGTATTGCGGCTCAGTTAAGACCAATAATTTGCTTGTGCAACCCAAAATACTACGCCAGGTGGAAGGACATTGAAAGAACATTGTCATCAGAATCTGCAGAATCCCTGACAAATCAGGTGAAAGTGTTTGGCAACCCCTGGATTTCATTGTCACTCAAGACATGGGACAGGACAGTTGCTCAAAATCACTTGATAGAGGAAGTAAAGATCTTGAGATGGGTCACATTTGACCCAGATTTCATACCAAAAGACTGGGACACAAAATTTGAAAGATGGGGAACTCAAGGTTTAACAGCATTCTGCACATTTGGAAGCAGTTTGGTTGGGACAAAGAGGATTTTTATAAATACTATCAGGTCAGACACTACATCAAACAATACAGAGGGACATGACACAATCACGCTGGGAAAATATTCTAACTATTAAAATTATTTATGGAGGTTTATAGTAGCAGCTCGAACCGGAAACTCATCTGTAACATTACAAGGGGTTATAACAAATAAAGCAAAATTAACTGCATATAAAACAAAAACGGGAATGGGATGGCAACTTAGTCTTCAAGGACAACCGACACCATTTTTTTTGGTTTGCTAACTGACATCAGAAAACGTTTTATAGCTATCTAAAATATCTAACATACCCAAATCATGCAGGCTGACATTTTAAGTCAAATGCAAAACACCAATAAAAATGACTTAGTGTCCCAAAACTACTTCAAAATGACCTCGGAAATGGCAAGTTTCAGAAGGTCCCGCCCCCTTGTTCGTGACGTCACACAAGGACGTCTTGCCTTGCTCTAGAATCAAAACAATGGCTTCAGATTGGGAGAAGATGCTTTCTTGTTACTCATCCAGTTATGAAGATGATTCAAATAGTTCTGAAGAGGAAAGCATAAATGTTTGCAATCAATTAAAGAAGTCCTCCCGTATCAATTCGAGCCATCAGGACTCCAATGTAGCGTCCCAGAAAATGCACAAGATGGCGCACAAGCTCCGTTGAAAATGGGCTGATTTTTCTGCTGGGAATTTGTGTCAACTAGTATCAAATAGTAGTCTTGGTGCAACATACAACTATTCACCATCGCGTTATTTATGTGTTTTCCTTCTAATTTCGCCAACAAGACGGATCAACACGGTGTTTTCAGACCAAACAAAGTACCCAAAATGCGTTGTGTGTCGCATTCTCGGTCAGGGGTGTTCCCTCCGTGACGTCACGTCAGGAATCGTCACCAACTCGAAAACAAGACTTCCTGAATATTCAGCGCGAGTCTTAAAACGTAAAATATAGCTATATAAGGTATAAAAATACACTCAGTAGAAATCATTTGAAGTGATTTTACAAATTATGGACACAACTTGTCCGGAGGTGTCGGTTTTCCTTTAAATGAAGTTTGGGAAAATCTCTGTGAAATAAAATGTAAAACTTCAAGCTTGTGTCTGAGAGAGTTTTGTTGGAAAACGCTCATAAGATTTTTCATCACCTCAGCCCAAAAGAAACATTACACAAAGTCTTCAGCATGCTGGCGGCAATGTAGGTGCCTTGAAGCAAACCATTTTCATATATTTTGGGACTGTACATCCTTGGCACCATTTTGGAGGGAAGTACATAACATTTTTTTCAGATGGACATCCAGTTTAAATTTGAGTCCTCCATCACATCAGTAAATATTTCTAATAATACCAAATATTTATTTCAGATTCTAAGTGCGGCTAGTAGAAAGGCTATCCCAAGAAGGTGGTTAAAACCTGAAACACCTAACATCGAAGAATGGTTCGACAATCTATGATATGTATAAAATCGAGAGGATTACATTTGCTTTGAGATTGCAAGATTTTTTTTGAAAAGATGGGAAAGATGGATGAAGTATATCACAACAATAAGAACATCATTTGTTTAAGCACAGTACAACCCTCCATTCTTTGTCCTATTTGAGCTTACATTTAAACCCCTCATAACAGAATGTGTTATGAGTCAAAGAAACCCCCTCTTTTTTTCCCTTTTCTGTCTTTGTTTTCATTTTATTATATTATAAAAAATGGTACATAGTTGTATTATCAAATACATTTTTTATCCTTAGATGCTTTGGATTATTCACCTAGTTTTGGTCATTTTAAAATGGAACTATTCAGGCGTATTAACAGATGTAGAAGTGAGCTGTATGATTTTTTTTCTTTTCATTGACTATATGGACCTGTGAAACCATAAACTGTAAAAAAAAAAAAAAACATGGAAAGGAAGGCCCGCCTCCTCCATGCTCTTCACAGGCCGATTGGAGGCTGCATTTCTGTTGACCAATGTGCAACTTTTGCCCCATCGTGGGAAGGAAATACATCACATACAGTTTTGAAATTCACACACAAGATAAACTCGGGAACAGCGTTCTATGGCATATTTTTAATTCCCGAGTAAATCTGTCAATGGCAGCGAATGAGTTAAATTCATCCCAAAGAAGTACAGTCAATTTCCAAATATTTACCTGTTGGCACATGAGTGAAGCGATGGAGATCCTGAAAGAATGATAAAAAAAAGAGAGATTAAAAACAGTGGTGCATAATCTCAAAATATTTTTTTGTCATCACATATTGATTCGAACACAAAATATGGCAATAATAAACTATTTAAAAAATTTTGGTATTTAACTTTCAGAGTTCAACAGAGAAATACCTACCTATATTTATATGGTAGTCATCAAGAGTGAAACTAATGAAAACAGAAAATTAAACTAGGGCAGGAATGTCAAACACAAATTACCTGGTGACTAATGCGGCTACTCTGCTAAACCATTAGGACCGCCTCAACATTTTTTTTTCCATGTTGCTGCCCTGGGTGTTATGTGTGTGCACGTGTGTGTGAGAGTGAGACAGTGAGAGTGAGAGAGAGCGAGAGCAAGAGAGAGCGAGAGAGAGAGAGAGAGAGAGAGAGAGAGAGAGAGAGAGAGAGAGAGAGAGAGAGAGAGAGAGAGAGAGAGAGAGAGAAGTGAGAGAGAGAGAGAGAGTGAGAGAGAGAGAGAGAGAGAGAGAGAGAGAGAGAGAGCGAGAGAGAAAGGGATGGGGTGTCTGTGTGCCCATGTGTATGCTGTTGCTCGTTGCAGGAACACGTTTTCTGTTTGAGAGGTCGACCGAAATTATTATGGTTGAGGTAATGCAGGAGTCAGCAACCCAAAATGTTGAAAGAGCCATATCCGACCAAAAAAAACAAAACCAAAACAAAAATCTGTCAGACTTGCTAAAAATTAAAAGGGCATTGATTAGGGCATCCGTGTTCGTAGTCCAGTCCAATTTATTGTTAAGAATAACACCCAGGTACTTGTAGGAGGTCACCCTCTATATGTGCATGCCCTGGATGTTCAACGGTGCAGGTGAGGATTGTTTCCTGCAGAAATCCACAACCAATTTCTTGGTTTTCCTGGAATTGATCTGGAGGTGAGTCTGCAGGCACCGGTCCATGAGGTCCTTGGTCAGTACCCTGTACTCCAGATCATCTCCCTCTGTAATGAGGCCGACAATAGCTGAGTCATCAGAGAACTACTGAAGGTGGCAGGTTGGAGTGTTGTAATTAAATTCTGAGGTGTAGAGGGTTTGTAAAGTAATCTGTAATCCAAAGTGTGAGGTGGTTGTCCCCCAGGAGATTGGGCTGGATGGCGTTGAAGGCACTGGAAAAATCGAAGAAAGTGAACCTCACCAGGGGCGCAGCGCCGAGTGGAGGAGGTAGCAAATGGCGTCTTCCACACCGATGCTGGGCTGGTAGGCAAACTGTAGGTGGTCCAGTGATGAGTCCTGTGATGACCTCACCAGCTGTCGCAGGTGAGCGAGGACAAGATTATCCAGTGTCTTCATCACGTAAGATGTCAGCGGCAGCGTTCTGTACCTGTTGAGCTCCTTGGAGTGGGCGATCTTGGGCACTGGGACCAGGCATGACGTTTTCCACAGCTGTGGAACTCTGCCCAGCTTCAGGCTCAGGTTGAACATGTGCTGGACAATGACACACAGCAAGTTCGGACCTTCTGCCTTCCTCACTTTCAGTTGGTTCCTCACCTGCACGGTTGTGACAGACAGGAGCCAGGAAGCAGAGTGGCGACTGAGGGTGTTCTTTGCAGGAAGATGGTCGTGAGAGTGGGCAGGTTGGGGAAGTCCACAGTGAGAGTGGCTGCAGGAGCAGCTACAGGTGGAGTTGACGATAGGGTGGGGGCGACAGACGTCTCGTCAAAACCGATTGAAAAAGCGGTTTAATTCATCTGCCCAGTCCCTGTCTTTCTCCTTCAATCTCACTGGGCTTTTGTGGCCTCAGATGTTTTACAGGTCTTTTCCAGACACCAGCGACATTGCTGGCTTGTAGCTGCTGCTCCATTTTCATCCTGTAGGCCCTTTTGCGCTCTCTGATTCTTTCTCCTCAGTTAGTTCTTCACGGCTTTCAGTTCCTCTCTGTACCCCGACACATAGGCTATTTTCTTTTCCTTTAGTAGGGCCTTGATGTCAGAATAAATCCATGGTTTGTTGTTGGAAAAACACCGCACAGTCCCGGTGGGTATAGTGTTTCATTTACAAAAGTTTATGTAGTCTGTGTCGGTGAGTGAATCAATGTCCTCCCGATGAATCTCAGTGAAGAGCTCCCACCTGGTTGAATCAAAGCAGTTCCGCAGAGCCCCTTTAGCCTCAGTGGACAATCATCTGACCGTGCGGGTCACAAATAGTTTCCTGTGCACCAGGGGTTTGTACACAGGCTGGAGATACACCATATTGTTGTCTGCTCTTCCAAGAGGGGGTAGGGGGAGGGTTTTTACACAACCTTAGCATTTGAATATAATTAGTCCAATATGTTATTATCTCTGGGAGCACAGGTCACATATTGTATGAATGTTGGGAGGGAGGATTGCAGGAAGACAAGGTTGAAGTCCACAGAGATGGGGGACCGAGTTTGCAGCTTGTTTAAACAGTATTGAGGGCATCAGAGGCTGTGTCGCCATTTGCCGTTGGGGGAATGTACGCCATCACAGCTTTGACATGTGAGAATTCCCGCTGAAAATAATGCGGCCGGATGCTAACGGCTAGCAGCTCAATGTCCCGAGTGCAGAGTTTTTCTTTGACTGTGATGTGCCCAGGATTGCACCGTTTGTCATTCACAAACACAGCAACACCCCTTCCTTTCTGCTTACCGCTGCCTGCATTCCTGTCCGCTCGTACGCGATGGAAGTCTTCCAGCTTAGCGTGTGTGTACAGAGTGATTGACGTTAGCCATGTCTCCGCGACGAGTAGGAAACTGGCCTCCCGATACTCCCTCTGGTGTTGCGTTAGTGGCGCTAGCTCGTCCATCTTGTTCTGTCGTGATCTTGTACTCCCCACAATGATGGACGGGAGAAGATGTCTGTACTTTCTCCTCCTACTGCAGCGATCTTTCCACGCCCGTCATCCCCGTTTTCTCATCCTCAGCTCGTGAAGATCACGTGAAGTGGTTTCCCCGTTCACAGGAGCGGCAAAAAAATAAAACATAGTGGCGATGAGCTAAAGTGAAGATGCCCATCTCCTCCCTGTAGGTTTCAGGTTTAAATGAAATAGTAGAAGGGAAAGGGGAAGGAGCTGCTGCAGAGGCAGCCGCACAGGGGGGGGGGGGGGGGGGGGGGGGGGCAATCATAGAATTTAGACGGAGCGACGGACGAACAGACAGCGATATATATATATATACAGTAAAGTCTCGTTATATCGATATCGGATATATCGATAGTCCCGGTTATATTGATACTATTTCTATGCACGCACGGAGAAAATTACATGCAAACAGGGTCGGATATATCGATAGTCCCGGTTATATCGATATTTTTTTCGGACTCCCTTGAATATCGATATAACGAGACTTTACTGTATATATATATATATATATATATATATATATATATGAAAGAGGGCGATATAGATAGAGATAGAGACAGAGAGAGAGATAGAGATATAGAGAGCTAGATAGAAACAGAGAGAGCTAGACAGACAGACAGACAGACAGATAGATAGATAGATAGATAGAAGGTAGTGTTGAGTTGAGATATACGTACTTATCTACATTCTGACTACTGTCATGGTACCCTAAGAAAGACATCGAAGACCCAAATCAACTCAACTCGGGTGCTCATCTCTTGGACTTTTTGGGTACGGTAACAGATAGATTGGCTGAATAAAACAATCTGAAATGGTTAAGTCCCATCATTTTCCATTAAAAATATCATGCTTAGATCGCTGCATTACGCAGTGGGGTAATAAATGTGTTGTTTTCACCTTGAAATACTTCCATTCAGTGTACTGTTTCTGGCCACAATGTGTGATGATGATATCCCCCTTATCATTTCCTCTGGTCAGACACTGGTCATACTGCATCAGCTGGTTAGCTTCATTGATACGGAACAGCTATTTTCAAAACACATAAAAACAATGGATACATTAATCCAAGACCGACATCAGTTACTTGGAGCTAATTTCAACAAAAAAAATAATAATTGGAATTTACTTTAAAATGTACCAGAATAGTTGTTTTTTTCAACAGTAGGTAGCACGAGAGACATTTTATGTTTATTGTTTTTGACATATTTTAAAAAATCTAATTTTCCACTCGGTCTTATGTCAAAGTCAAAGTCAGCTTTATTGTCAAATATGCTAATATGCATGACATACAGCTCAGATGAAATTACTGTCCTCTCGGACCCAGCGTGGAAGGCACTTATAATGACTTTAACAAACATAATAAACACGAAAATGCCAATTTGCTGGGAGAGGGGCGCCGCTGCGTGTTCACGCGCGGTGCGTGTGCAAAATAAGTTTTTGTGCATGTTTAGTTCTGCAAAAATATGATTCATTTTGGAAAAAAACAAAAACAAAAAACAATAGAGATTTCACAGCAGACAGTCATATAATCATAAAAAATACTAATACTACTAATATTAATAATAACAATTTTCATGGAAAAACAATGGTGATCACTCACCAATTGATTATGGGCAGTAAAAAAAAAAGCAAGAAACATTTTTTATTGTCAGGATTTTTCTTTTAATGGATGAAAAATGCTAGCATTCAATTCTGAGAAAAAAATGATTCATTGATTCTGATGCCTTTGTGTCTAGCTGCCGTATAAAAATGTATCTGATTGTGAATAATATTAGTGTAAATATTTATCAAAATGTGAAATTGCACACAAGAGGCCCAACAAAAATATCAATATAGTATTGCATGATTTAACTGCAAAAAATGATTAAAACTGGTCACAAATCAGGATGTTTAAAATAAACAAATAAATAAAAAGAATGTCATATTGGAGGCTTTCTGTGCCATTATTTATTTTTTACTTCAAGATGGCGCCGCGAGAGTGGCTGTCTTTCAAGAAGCACCTGTATTTTGTGATTGCTACTGTGAAATGTGCATTTATCCACTGTGAGACAAAGAAGGGCTAATCTAATCTAATTAATAAACTGGTATCAACGTATCGCTGCTGAAATTTCATCTTTGTAGTGTAGGATGAGTCATTTATAGCTGCTTGAAGGTGTAGTTTTTTGTTGTTTTTTTTTTCCTGTGAGTTTCTTAAAGAACGTTCACATTTTGAACAAAAGTTGCTTTTCTGAAAAAAATCATGACATGCCTTCTTTTCTCCTAAATTAAACAGTGATCATTCACAAACAGCCACCGTTCAATATTTTTGATCCAGGATTGGGCAAATGATGGTCATGGTCTTCAATTTTTGCGTAGTAATAGATAATTTATAGGTTCCAGAATTTTTGTGTGCATGCAACTGTGTGATCTGTGTGGATTTTGTTTTTGACATGACAGAAATCGAGACCATGCATTTAAGATACAGCAATGGTATATTTACCTGATTGCCACCCATTCTATGGCATGGTCCAGTTTCCACATTCCCTCCATTTGAGTGTCCCATACTGTCAATACAGTAACTCGTCTCAAAGCCCCGAATCTACACACAAACACACATGCATACAAATAAGTGACACTTTATATCATATACTGCAGGGGTCGGGAACCTATGGCTTGCGAGCCATATATGGCTCTTTTGATGATTGCATATGGCTCGCCGATAAAACTAAATACATATTCTCGCTTTTTCGCTGTTCATTAACTGTTGGGGTTGCAGTTGGCAGAAAGCGCAATTTTTATTGTATGACACTGACCTAGGTTGGCGGAAAGCGCAATTTTGATTGGTTGATACTGTCCGTCATGTTGAAACAGGTAAATGACCCTTTAAATGAGCCAGATGAGTACACTTCATCTTGAATGCACCGGAGGTTTCGCCTTTGAGAAGACAAAAGGTTCTGATTCTAATTTGCAATGAAACAATACCATCGATGAAACAGTCAAATGTCAGTGACATTTTAACAAGCCCCATGTTAACGTTAGCATCAATATACTTCTGCGAGAAGTATATTGCAGATAGCAAGTGTGGCAGCTTATGAGCCGCTTGCAGACTAGCTAACAGTAACTTCGTCGATTAACCCGGCAAGCTGGATTTTTAGCAATCACGAAGAACGGAAAACCATTCATGTTAACGGTGAGTACTATCACAAAGTTATTTTAAATAATACATTCTGGCATTTTGTTAAAAATTGGCCACGCGTGCGTGCTTGCATGTGTGAGTTTGTGTGTGTGCGTGTGCATGTTCTCGTTTGAGCGCTCCGGTGGGGACATCAATCTGATTGCACGCAGCCCGGTGGGGACTGATGTACCCGTGGGGACCTAAAATGAGGTCCCCACGGGCAAATTGCTCTGAGAGGCTTCAAACCATGTTTTAAAGACGTTTCATGGCATTTCCTAAAGTGTTCCCACGGCGGCATTCCAGAGCAAAAAACTGTGAGTGTATGCGGCCCTAATGTGGCAGACTGGTGTACGCCAGGGATGTGTCCTCGCACCAGTCCTGTTCAACATCTTCCTCCTGTGTGACACTGTAGCTCCATTAGATGATCGAGAAGAACAGTGGGGTTACCATAGATTTCCGGCTTGATGGAAATCTATTCAACATCAGGAAGCTCCAGGCAGTCACGAAAGTGAGATCAGAGCAAGTCATCGAACTGCAATATGCAGATGACTGTGCAGTTGTGGCCCACACACCAGAAGCACTACAAGCTAGTCTCTCGGCTGCTGCAGATGCCTATGGTAGACTGGGCCTCTCTGTCAATGTGGAAAAGACTGAGGTAATCTGTCAGTGGGCATCCATTCCTCCAGTTCATCCACCAACATTCACCATCTCCAATAAGCAACTAGCAATAGTGGACTCTTTCAAATACCTGGGCAGCTTTCTCTCTGATGACTGCAGCATCGACAGAGAGATACAAAACCGGATCAAACAGGCATCAGCATGTTTTGGCAGACTGAGGAGGAGGGTCTTTCAAAACAAAGATCTCAAACTCCACACCAAGACTGCAGTTTATGGGGCTGTTGTTGTGTCAACCCTCCTCTATAGCTGGAAGCATGGACCCTGTACAGTTGCCACCTCAGGATGCTTGAGGCCTTCCACATCAAGTGCCTACAATGCATCCTTGGGCTATCCTGGAGAGACAGAGTCCCCCACACTGAAATACTCTACAAAACCAACTGCACCAGTGTGGAAGCTACAGTCACCCAGCACCAACTTCGCTGGCTAGGCCATGTGATCAGGATGCCAGAAGAACGCTTTCCACGTAAGGTGCTTTATGGCAAGCTCCATCTCGGCCGGCGCCTGGCAGGAGGCCCCAAAAACGCTATAAAGACCAGCTGAAGACTGCCATGAAAAAATGCAGCCTGAACCCGACCGACCCAGCTGGAGGACATTCACCCCACCAGACCGGTTTAATGAAGGATTTTGTTGTTTTATAAGAATCGCTTCTTTTACCCCCCTTTCAAACCATCTACGTTCTTTCGCTAAGATTTTAACCTCATAAAAAAAATAAAAGAAGCGATTCTTATAAAACAACAAAATCCTTCATTAAATCGGTCTGGTGGGGTGAGGTTCAATTTGGATCGTTCATACAATAGCCTGCTCAGGCAAAACAGGTTAGGCAACTTTCGTAATGCTGATGAGGTGATACCGGTGGGAGTGGGGCAAATAGGCCAGTCGTTAGTCAGGAATGTAGGAACAATCAGTGGGGCCACAGGGAGGGGTCCCCTGCCCCCCTCAACCTGAGAGTAGGGACCTATCATAGCTGTGTCCGGCGTCACCATGTCTGGACATTAGGGATATATAAATAGGGCCGACACGACCAGTCAGACTTTAGTTCGCTGACGAAGCCTCTTGGATAGGAGGCGAAACGTCCGAAACCTTCAAATTTGTACAGATGACGGTTGAAGAAACCTTCTCATCGATGGACCACTCCTGTACGACTGAGAGCTTACACAGACGTATTCTCTGTTGGGCCTTTTTCAGGATAGAGTTGGTGTTGACCTCCCACTTCATGTCCTGGGAGGCTGTGATTCCCAGGAACTTGAAGGTCTCAACGGTTGACACAAGGCAGTTGGATAGTGTGAGGGGTAGCTGTGGTGATGGATGTTTCCTGAAGTCCACGATCATCTCAACTGTCTTGAGCGTGTTCAGCTCCAGGTTGTGACGGCTGCACCAGAGCTCCAGCTGCTCCACTTGTTGTCGGTACGCAGACTTGTCGGCGTCTTTGATGAGACCGATGACCGTGGTGTCGTCTGCGAACTTTATGAATTTGACAGCTGGGTGCGTTGAGGTGCAGTCGTTCGTGTAGAGAGAGAAGAGCAATGGAGAGTGGACGCATCCCTGCGGGGCTCCAGTGCTCGTGGTTCGTGTTGTGGATGATATATTTCCCAGTCTGACCTGTTGTGTCCGTCCTGTCAGGAAGCTGAGGGTCCACTGGCAGAGCGTAGGGGACACACCAAGCTGGAGAAGTTTGGGGATGAGGAGTTCTGGGATGATGGTATTGAACGCAGAGCTGTAGTCCACAAACAGGATCCTTGCGTAGGTTCCTGTATTGTCAAGGTGGTCGAGGATGTGGTGCAGTCCGATGTTGACTGCATCCTCCACAGACCTCTTTGCCCGGTAGGCAAACTGAAGAGGATCTAGCAGAGGTCCGGTGATGTTCTTTAGGTGGTTCAGCACGAGGCGTTCAAAGGACTTCATGACCACAGATGTCAGAGCAACAGGTCTATAGTCGTTCAATCCCGAGGGTGCTGGTTTCTTTGGAACTGGGACGATAGTAGATTGTTTGAAGCAGGATGGGACTTCACACTGCTCCAAGGATCTGTTGAATTATCTAGTGGCTTGTGAATGTGTTATCATTTGATGTATAAAAACTACAAAACTGTTACAAAACAGACCAATGATGACTTTAGACAGCACTGGCCTGTGTCTTAACTTTTGGAGGAATATTAATTCACTGTCTCATTTTATATAGGGAAGGAATAAGTAAAAATGAAAGTAAAAAAGTGGACAGAAGAAGCAATCCACGCTGTGGAGAAAACCTTGATGGACTCCATCAGGTCTCGCAAGGTTCCAGGCAAAGACGAATGCATGAACTGCATTAAGGCTTCACCAGAAGATTTGAAAGGGAGAACTTGGAAGGGAGTTAAATATTTCGTGAAAAACCGCATTGAAAAATTAATGAACGCAGGTAGGTTTGAAACTAAAGTAAGGTTAGGTTTGGGAGCTGGAACAATGAATTGTTTTTATGTATGTTTTATGTGTCATGTGCACTTGTTTCTGGCACATTTCAATACAACACAGAGACAACAGAAAAAAAACCATCTTGTGACTGTAAAGTGACCTTGAGAGTTTTGAAAGGCGCTTAGAAATGAAATGGATTATTATAATAGATTTAATTTCAACATATTGAGTGTTTTTTTTCTGGAATATTTGTCGACTTAACATCTGGACACACCGATTTTGTCCAGCACTTTTATTTCAATCTTGAACGTTTTACACGTAGTTGTTAAAATGAAAGCAATTTGTATTTATTTTCTTACCACAATGTCTTGAATGTTTGAAATTTTAGGCTGCCATTGAAATTGGTACGTGAGCAGTGTTCATTTACTTGATTCTCTTCAATCTATTTTATAATATGTGCCCAAGTAGGCAACCTTCAGAAAGTGCTCTGATGAGCCTTGCTTTTTTTGTTGTTTTTGTCTTGTTTTGTGTTTTCTTTTATCACTTTGTGTTGTTGTGCGTCGTGTGGAACGGATACGGATTGTTTTTCAGCATTTTTGGCCTCAACATTCATCATGGAGGAGACTGTGCTGAGCAGTTGCGCCTTTTTGGCAGCATGAATATGCCAGTACTGTTTTTGATTGTGAGGAAAGTCGGTGCCATTTGACTGTCATCGCTGGACAGCTCTGGGGCGATTGTGCTTTTTTGAGCCTGTAATGGGCAGCATCTTCACAGCCCCGCTTTGTTCAGCGGAAAGGTCGGTGCTGTTGGACAGTCTGCGGCTGGATGGATACATGGCTTGAGGAGCCCGCGATAAGAAGGAAGGCGCGTCATCGCAGAGCTCCGATGCGTATATGGAACTGTCGCAGTTGGAATTGAAGCGGATTTATGAGGGACAGGAGATGTGAGACAATCTCTTTTCATCAATGGATGCTACAGCTGCGTGTTTGATTTCACATTTAGCTTGTAGTCGACGTGCACATTCCACCATGATGTCCCTGATCCACTGGTGAAGAGACACTTTGATCCTCTCCTCTTTCATCTGGAACTGCTTTATGTAACAAAGAGGTTACAGAAAGTGCTTAAGAATGAATGTGTTGTCATGTTCTTGAATTTTTTTTGTTTTTTTGACTTCAAGACGGCGCCGCGAGAGTGGCTGCCTTTCCAGCAGCTTCTGTATTTTGCTTTTCTACTTTAATTTCTTTCATAACTTTGTTGCTGTGAAATGTAAATTTCTCCACTGCGAGACTAATAAAGGCAAATCCAATCCAATAAATATGCATGAAAAAGTATGTTTGTTCGAGCAACTTAGATTGAAAGTTGAGACAAAACATTGTCATTTAGGTCCGATCTGCACAGGTTATTAGTCACTATGTAATTAAAAGACAAGAGCTATTTTCCATAGATTAAACATAAAAATCAAAAAACTACACAAAGAGCACACCAAGTCTTAAAACTCAGCACATTTATGAAACAAAAATTTGCTGGCAGCACCAGATTGGGGGTTCACTGATTCGTCAGATGTAGTGTATTGCAAAAGTTTGTACTGGTTATTTGATCTGAACATTTTTCTGGGGGATTTAGACAAAATAAAAACAATTCAATTGATTCATCTGAAAATGTTGACGAGGTGGAATTGTTTTCCTTGGGTTTAATAGGGAATTATTTATTATTTATTATTATGTGACTGGAAGATAACACATCTTAAAGGACTTTGACGTTCTGTTTGTGATGTGATGAGGGAAAGAGATTCCCATTTTACGGTAAGATCAGAGCGTTGTCATCAAATGGTGAGTATAGTTTTTGCTTTTTTGAATGTTGCTGTGCCAATGACCATTTTGTGTTTGGGAGCCTTTTACTTAGCGCATTGCTTGTTCTGTAGCCACAAAGGGACAAGCCCGAATAAATACAGAGGGTTGTGTCAGGAAGGTCATCCGACGTAAAAGCTTGGCCTAAACAAACATGCGGATTAAACCTCTAAAGATGGAGGACACTGATTTGCTGTGGCGACCCTCTTGAAGGGAAAAGCCGAAAGGAAAAGAAGACCAATGGGTAATTCACAGATAAATAATAAAGAATAGCACATTGAAAAGTCCAATACTGGATGCAGTTAAACTTTTGGTTGTGACAGAACCTGGCAGACCTACATCTGGTGCTTGATTATTCTGTCGGATATAGTGTCAGAAAATAGGAGGGGGCTTGGACCCAGTTGTACATGTGAACAAAATATTTCACAATTTATGTGTTCAAAATTTAGAATTGTCAAAAATATATGATCATGGCTCTTGCAAAACAATTGCTGACCTTACAGGCTCTAAATATTGTCTCTTGAAAAAAAATAAGCGCCACGTGCTGGTAGTTTTGGTTTGATGTGATTTGTTAATTCCCCACGGAGTTGCGAAAATCCTGGAAAAATTCAATCAAGAATTATGCCATTTTAAAGTGATTTCTGAGTGAGCACAGGCTCAAAAAATTTGGGTCCTAAAATCAAATTTTTATGAGTTTCATAAAAATGTTTTTTTCATGTTTGAAATTGGGTTCCCACGGGTCAAAGCTTTTGCACAGCATGTCCCCACCATGTAGCAAAAACGCGTATGCGTGTGTGCGTGCGTGCATGCTCCGTGTTTGTGGTTCTCACTGAATAACATTTCTAAATGTTTTACTTTTATGGCTCTCTTAGTCAAAAGGGTTCCCAACCCCTGATATACTGCATATGTCTGCTGTGGTGTTTCATCTACTCACCTCTCCCCATTCAACATTTTTGGAAGGCAGAGGGTAGTGCAACGGAATGTCATAGGCAATTTCCTCCATGAACCATTTGAAGCTTTTGCACCGATGGTCTTTCCTAATAAAAAATGAAATCATTTAATCCGTCTCAGAGAAATCTATTATGCCTTCAGTATCACAATTCTGAAATAAGAACATAAAAAGGGAGGCTAACAGTATTGCACACGTACATAAACATTCTCTTCCATAAGTATTGTCACGGCAAAGTGAGAATGGCATATTTAAAGGACAACCGACGTCTCCGGACAAGTTGTCAATAATTTGTAAAATGGCTTCAAATGACTTCTACTCAGCGTATTTTAATAAGATTCCACCGCATATAGCTATATTTTACGTTTTAAGACTCGCTCTGAATATTCAGGAAGTCTTGTTTTTGAGTTTGTGACGAGTCCGTACGTGACGTCACGAAAGGACGGCCCCCTGACCGAAAAAAGACACATTGTAGCAGTCCTTCCATCACGTCAATGTATTTTGCTGTACATGTTTGGTCTGAGAACTGTGTTGCACCCAAAAACCGCCAGAAGAGGGAGCCCAAGCTCCATAAAAGGAACTGGAGGTCACCATTTGACATCACTTTGCTGCTGTGAAATGTAAATTTCTCCACTGTGAGACTAATAAAGGCATATCCAATCCAAATCCAATCCATTTTGTGCCTCTTTTCTGGTGATCCATTGTTGCCCCAATGTTGCTTCAAAATGGCATGGAATAAATTCTTTAATCGATTGCAAACATGTATGCTTTCCTCTTCAGAACTATTTGAATCATATTCATAACTGGGTGTGTAACAAGAAAGCATATTCTCCGAATTGTTGCCATTGTTTGGATTCTCCAGCAATGCAAGACGTCTTGGCGTGACGTCGAACTGGGGGCGGGACTTTCTGAAAATGCCCAATTCGCAGCTCAATTTTTTGCAGATTTTGGACACTAAGTCATTTTTATTGGTGTTTTGCATTTGAATAAAAATATCATACTGCGTGTTTTGGGTATTTTAGATGCTATATAACGTTTTTCTGATGTCAGTTAAAAAACAAAAAAGTGACGTCGGTTGCCCTTTAATTCATGGTATTTACTTGAGTTGATTCATTTTAGACAAGGGTCTGTGACAGACCATGCATTTTTGCAAAGTACGAGGATGAAACGAGGACTTTCCCGAGCGTTATAAGGTCGTGCATTTGAACATCATTTTCCAAAGTACAGTAAAGTCTCGTTATATCGATATTCAAAGGAGTCCGAAAAAATATCGATATAACCGGGACTATCGATATATCCGACCCTGTTTGCATGTAATTTTCTCCGTGCGTGCATAGAAATAGTATCGATATAACCGGGACTATCGATATATCCGATATCGATATAACGAGACTTTACTGTAGTTACACAGAACCTCAGCCCCAGAAGAAAGCTAACAAAATGTATGAGGCTACAAAACGTAAACATACATTATCAATATCGTGGAAAGAGGAGTTCACGCGGCTTGTAGCAGACGACGCAACACAAACATTGCATTATGCAACACGCCGGACAGTGTATGGACAAACAACAACTGGGGCAAAATCAACAGCAAGTGATATTTACGATAAATTAAGCCAGGAGCATTTGTGGTAAGTACATTTTAAAGTGTTGTTCTGTTATATATTCTGATTATCAATCCATAATACTTTGCAACAAATGTTTTTTTTTTTTTTGCGATTAGTCGTCTTATTGTGTTTCATGTTGTGAAAAATAGGGCAGGCAACTTTATGGCTGGGCAGGCAACTTTTCAGAGTTGTCTGGCCTGGTGTCCAGTAACCTTTTGTCATGTCACCGCAACCCCTGTCATGCGGTGTTCCACAGGGCTCAATTCTGGGGCCTCTGCTATTCTCGCTATACTTGCTCTCATTGGGTTCTATCTCATTAGGGATACTTTTATCCTGCCTGGAGGAAATCAAAACATGGATGGCACAACATTTCTTGAACTTCAATGAAAGAGAAGACAGAAGTGTACTGTTTGGTAACAGTGGCCCATGTACATCCCATCCTGTAGACTTGGGTCGCATGTCTCCTTATCTTAACTCAACAGTCTCAAACGTGGGTCTTAAACTGGACAGTGTTTCGAAGTTCGACCACCAAATTTGTGCCGTTGTTAAATCCAGCTTCTTTCATCTTAGGCAGCTGGATGAAGTAAAACCTCTTCTTTCTGGTGAGCACCTTAAGGCAGTAAAATCAATGTATTTTGTCACATCCCGACTTGATGACTGTAATGCACTTTACTTTGGAATCAGCGCTTCCTCGATAAAGTGTATCCAGGTGGTCCAAAATGCTGCTGCTCGCCTCTTGACTGGTACTCTTAGGAGGGAGCACATAATTCCGACACTGGCTCCCTTTACATTTTATAGTTCTTTTTAAGGTCATATTGGGGATCAGCACCTCCCTGTACAACTGCCTGCTGGACATCCTGACGGGGAGACCGCAGGAAGTCAGAGTTGGAAACAACACCTCCAGCACATCACGCTGAACACAGCGGCCCCCCAGGGGTGTGTGCTGTGCACCCTCCTCTTCACTCTGCTCACACATGACTCACCATCATCACCCAGCTCCAACCTCTTCATAAAGTTTGCGGATGACACAACTGTGGTGGGCCTCATCAACAATGATGAGTAGACAGAGCCTACAGGGACGAAGTCAGCCGCCTGCCCACGTGGTGCAAGGACAACAATCTCCGTCGGAATGTGCAGAAGACGAAGGAGATTGTTGTGGACTTCAGGAGAGTGCACCCCCAGCATGCTCCACTAACCATCGACGGTGATGCAGTGGAGAGAGTGAGCAGCACCGAGTGCACATCTCCGAAGACCTGTCCTGGAGCCACAACACGGCATCACTGGCCAAGAGATCCCACCAGCGCCTGTACTTCCTCCGCAAGCTCAAAAGAGTTGGAGCCCTGAACCCCATCACGAACTCCTTCTCCCGCGGTAATATCGAGAGCATCCTGACCAGCTGTATCACCCTGTGGTACGCCACCTGCACCGTGTCCTGCCATACGACTCTGCAGCGCATCGTGAGGACAGCTGAGAAGATAATCAGTGTCTCTCTGTCTCTCCCCCCTTCAGGATATTTACAACACCCGCCTCACCCGCAGAGCCATCAGGATCACTGCCGATCCCACCCACCCCCCTCCCACAGCCTTTTCAGCCTGCTGCCATCGGGTAGGAGACTGCGGAGTCTCCGAGCCAAGACCAGCAGGCTCAAGGACAGTTTCTGTCACCAGGCAGTCAGGAGATGCTACTCACTCTTAGCGCCCCCCCCCCCCCCCCACACACACACACACAGCTGCCCATCTTTAAAACCCGCCTCAAAACTCAATTGTACTCTTTGGCATTGGACTCTGCAGGACTCAGACTCAGTCTTAGTTTTACTTCGTGGCTCTTTCTACTATTTTTGTGACTGATTTACTGCTTGTCTGTTTGAAAGTGCTCTATAAATTCAGTTGAGTTGGGTGAGTATTTGTTTTAAATTTTTTAAATGACCATTAAACTTACCTCTCCACTCTTATCCACCCCTGCAAACAATCCCGGTGCCTCAGGTCTGCTGACCAGACATTATTAGAAGTACCAAGAATTAGATGGATGTTCAAAAGGGATCAAGCCTTTCAACATCCGTTGGAATGACCTCCCACTAAACATTTGGCCAGCGTCTCGCTGTCCATCTTTGAAACCTGCCTCAAAACTCACTTGTCCTCTCTGGCATTTGACTCAGCGTGACTCAGAATTGGTGTTAGTTTTACTCTCGGGTGCTTCCTACTGTCTTTGTGACTGGCTTGTTGCTTTATTGTTGTGCATATGATCATTGCTCCATGTACAGCAATTTGTATGCAGGGTTGGCTGTTTGAAAGTGCTTGAGTGAGTTGAAAATTAAAATGCATTTTATCTTTTGTGCTTTAAATTTGTTTGAATGCTTTTTGTCTGAATTTCTCATAATATTTTAGATCAAGTTGATTTATTCAAATCGTTATTCAACCAAATGACAAAATATTGTTTTATTCTTCAATAATGACATTCTTTTGTGTGCATAATTCTAAAAGTATTACTGTATATTTAAAACAGATTATTCTAATTTCATTAAGACATGTATTTATTAATCGTATTTATAAAGTTACTTCACTTCCTGTCTGTTTTCAGCTTTGAAAAATTATTTTTAAATATCTAGTTAGATAGTACCCTATATTTTACATTTTTAACTTGTTCAGTCAACTATTCTTTGTACCTTGAGTGAACTTTCATTGCGGTACTTAATATTGAGCATAAATGTCATGCTAAATATTGTGAACAAAACATGTTTTTACTTGACACGTGGCATTAAATAAATTAGCATTAAATATCAATGGATAATTATCTTATGATCATAATGCTCAAGTTCAAACGAGATAACGACTGTTTCTTTGCAACATATTGGAAATAAATTGTCAAGATGTCTGAAGACATTCAATGTCTTCAAGACAAAAAAACAACTCGTGTCTCTGTGGCATCGGATAAGGTTGTACGTAAGACAGATTCATTTTGGTTATTCTTAAAACATTTGACACTTCAATGGCCATATTAAGTTATGCAGCTTTTGAAAATGTAATTTTCAAAAGGAGAAATGTAAACTGTAAATTAATTAATTAATTTACATCTAATTATAAACTGGAGAAATGAAAAGTGGAAAAATGTAAATTTCTCCACTGCGAGACTAATAAAGGCAAATCCAATCCAATCCAAAAGAACCTTCATAGTCATTTTGCAACATTGTGCATTTTGAATCACAGAAGCTCAGAAAAAAAGACATAAAAGGTTTGTAATTACACAGAAATTATAAAATAATATTTAAAACCAATAATTTCATCACACAGCCCTGATAAACTCCTTCACTGCCAGACATGTGCAAAAATGTGTCCACTCCAATGCCAGGGTTTTTGGCATTTTTTTCCTCAAATTCCAGGACCCACAGAATATTGAGTTTTCGAATTACATAAACATTCAATGCAGCGTAAGAAACCTTAGACTCTCCTTTCTTCAGAAAAAAATAATGTCCATAATTTGTAAAATGGCTTCAAATGACTTCTACGGAGCGGATTTTACAAAGATTCCATCACATATAGCTATATTTTACGTTTTAAGACTCGTGCTGAATATTCCGGAAGTCTGGTTTTTGAGTTGGTGATTAGTCCTCACCCTACGTCACTGAAGGAACGCCCCTGACTGAGAGAGGACATACCTTGCATCACCTCAATGCATTTTGCGGTACTTTGTTTGGTCTGAAAACTTTGTGTTGATCCGTGTTGATGGCGAAATTAGAAGGGAAACACATAAATAATGCAATGGTGAATCGTATGTTACACCGAGGCAACTATTTGATATTTGTTGAAAAACATTCAAAACTGCAAAACAAAACTACTTCCAACGGAGCTCTGCCGCCATCTTCTGCATTTTCTGTGACACTACACATCAGTCTTGGGCAATCAAAACGACCCGGAAAACCTTCTTTAATCGATTGCAAACATTTATACTTTCCTCTTCAGAAATAGTTGAATCATATTCAGAACTGGATGAGCAACAAGAATGCATCTTCGCCGAATCTGAAGCCATTGTTTTGATTCTCGAGCAAGGCAAGACGTCTTGGTGTGACGTCACGAACAAGGGGGCGGGACCTTCTGAAACTGGCCATTTCTGGGTTCATTTTGAAGTAGTTTTGGGCAGCTTTAACTCATTTTTATTGATGTTTTGCATTTGACTAAAAATATCAGCCTGCGTGTTTTGGGTATTTTAGATGCTATAAAACGTTTTTCTGATGTCAGTTAGGAAACAAAAAAATGGTGTCGGTTGTCCTTTAAGTTATACAGTATTGGTTTGGAATAATATGAGGGGCAAATGGGGGCGGCTGTACAGAAGGCCAATGCTGCCCCTTCGTGGGAGGGAAAACATTTGCTTAAAGAGGTCTGTCTGACCAGCACTTTTTCGGCACCCACCTCGGAAGAAAAACGAAAACCCGAACAAATTCAGGAATGGCAGTGAATGAGTTACGATGCGACAATTGACTCAAAGTGAGCAATAATTATCCATTGCCAAATGAATTCATCAACGGCATATAATCAAAGAGACAATTGACTAAACCCCAAATTCATCGGAGTAATCAAACACATCTTGATGTTGTGTTACATCTGTATATGTTTATGATGTCCAGTACCTGAATTGTTTCAGTTCGCTGATGTCTCCATAGGCAAGGTTTAGTGTTTCAGGACGACTGGCATAGAAGTAGTCCTTGTATTCATCCCACCATACCTCCACAACACGAACATAGTTCTGCAAATATGCACGCACATAAATTATTCATTTTTGGTTCAGGAAATGTGAACAAACAAAAACAATGTAGAAACAATTAATGCCAACTTTAACTTCTCCAAATAAGGCAAAGCAAGTTTATTTGGATAGGACATGGACATGGCAATGTAAAGACTCATAACTCATTCCTCCCGGCAAAGGACTACAGTCATGTTTTTACTTCCGTGTATCCTGAGTCACGCCTCCAGTCGGGCTGAAGCGATAGCAAATAATGCCGGATGCCGACTACAGGCGGGCCGTGAATAGATGTTAACCCTTTACGGACGATTGTGCTTCTAGATCGAGAAAATGAAAGGTAGCAGTTCAAGTGCCGATTGAAACTGATGCGGCACAAGTTCCATGTCCCTTTAAAACAGATTATATGCAGCTTTGCCTTTAAGAGCGTCAGTGACATCATCTCCTTCATGCACAACACAATGTGCTCTCCTCCTGACACAGTCGTGACTGTTGCATTGATGAACTTCTATCACCATTCAAATACTTTCGGGCTGATCAACTACGTGCTTCATACGCTATCTCCAGAAAATCACTCAAATGGTGGAAATACCTGTTCTTGTTTCCAGTGGATATTTGTATTTACAATGGATTTATACTGATGAAACTCTCTCCAAACCATTAAGTGAAAACCCGAACAGGTCGCCTCCGAAAAAGGACTCAGTTAGAATTCAGGACAAATTTAGCTCATCAGTTGTTTGGCAATTACAGAAGGAAAAGAAAAAGAGAATGCATGAAGGAGACTGACACTGTTGCCCTCCTTCATTGGCGAGTAGAATTGGATAAAAAGAGAACATGTAAAGAGTGTGCAAAGAAGAAAATTTGTTGCGAGCCAAGAACAGGTTGTGAGCAATGCAAGGTGAACCAATGCATTCCACGTTTTAAACCATACCACAGATAAAAACATCCTGAATTATTTTATACGCATTCTAGGTGTATTTCATGCATATGTGACTTGTTGTGAATGCACTTTGTTGTAATTTGCAGGTTTTGGACAATCTTCATTAACATTGCAATAATTTTCTAAAACTTCAATCAATTTCAGAAAAAAAACCTTATCTTATTCTATTATACGTTATGAAAATGTACTGAAAGTCTCATAAAGATTGAACAACAAATAAAGTTATAACAGTTTATTTGAACACACATTAGTTATGAATTTAGTTATGAAATTAGTTATGAAGGAGTGCAAAATGCCTGCTAGGGAGGAAAGAGTTAACATGACACATAAAAACATTAAAACAAATCACAATAGTAGGTAGCAAAGAAACTTAAAGGACAACTCACACCATTTTTTTTTTCCTGACATTAGAAAAATGTTTTATAGCATCTAAAATACCCAAAACACGCAGGCTGATATTTCTAGTCAAATGCAAAACACCAATAAAAATGAGTTAAAGTGTCCCAAAACTACTTCAAAATGACTTCAGAAAGTTTCAGTTTCAGAAGGCTCCGCCCCCTTGTTTGTGACGTCACGGCAGGATGTCTTGCCTTGCTTTAGAATCAAAACAATGGCTTCGGATTCGGAGAATATGCTTTCTTGTTACTCATCCAGTTCTGAATATGATTCAAACAGTTCTGAAGAGGAAAGCATACATGTTTGCAATTGATTAAAGAATTTATTTCGTGCCATTTTGAGGCAACATTAGGGGGAAATGGATCACCAAAAAAGAGGCAGAAAATGGTGACCGAGCTCCTGTGAGGAATTAATCAGCGCGTTTCCACAGGCTAATAAATTTCTTACATAGAGCTTGGATGTCCTCTTCTGGCTCTTTTTGGTGCAACATGATGTTTTCAGACCAAACAAGCACAGCAAAATGCATTGACGTGATGGAAGGACTGCTACAATGTGTCTTTGTTTTCGGTCAGGGGCGTTCCTTCAGTGACGTCACGTACGGACTCATCACTAACTCAAAAACAAGACTTCCGGAATATTCAGCTTGAGTCTTAAAACGTAAAATATAGCTATATGCGGTGAAATGTTTGTAAAATACGCTCAGTAGAAGTCATTTGAAGCCATTTTACAAATTATGGACACAACTTGTCCGGAGACGTCGGTTGTCCTTTAAGGGGCGTACCAGTCAGAGACTCGACACAAATTGTTTACGATGTAAACAATTCATTTGTGTCAAGTTCGCTCTCAAAATGGCAGGGAAAAATGCACAGTAAAATGAGAATATGAAGACACACACAGGACGTTTTTAACAGAGTGGTAGTTTGGTAGTAGTGGTATATTTTTTGTTGAGCGTAAGGGCAAGCCATTCTGCCCTATATGTCAGGCGTGATTGGTGCATTACAAAGCGTCAAATCTTCAGCGCTACTTCAGCTCACTCCACGCGAACATCGACCAAGAATTCCCCAAAGGAACTGAACTTCGCAAGCACAAGTTGGTCACTTTAAAAACTCAGACTGAAAATTTGATATATTTTTTTTCCGAAAATTTACAAAGCACCCAGTGACTGTAACGCTTGCATCATACCAACTGGCTTGGAACATTGCACAGTCTAAAAAGCCATACAACGAAGGAGAGTTCATGAAGAAATGCCTCAGTGACACTGTTGAAATCTTGTCTCCTGAAAAAGACAAACTAAAACAAATGGTAGCAGATGTCCAACTGTCCCGCCACACTGTTGAACGCAGAATATCTATCAGACATTAGCACCGCTATTGAATCACAGCTGCACTCTGATCTCCAAGCATGTGAGTATTTTAGTGTTGCATTGGATGAAAGTTGTGACATACAAGACAAGCCTCAGTTGGCAATATTTGCACGGTCTGTGACAAAGGATTGTGTGCTCAAAGAAGAACTCCTTGATATTGTGTCATTAAAAGACAGAAGCCGTGACATAGATGCGAAGGAAACAATGATGGCTGCATTTGCGAAAGCAAATCTGCCCATACCAAAACTGACTGCAATAGCCACCTGCCATGATCGGATCTGTGAACGGGCTTGTGGGGCTTTCCTGAGTTTTGGAATTTCCACTGCATCATCCACAGGGAGCAACTCGTGTCTAAATCATTGAATTTAGAGAATGTCATGAAGCCTGTGATGGAAATCGTCAACTACATCTGCAGTCATGCGCTTCACCGCAGACAATTCAAGAATCTCATCGCTGAGCTGGACCACGGGCTTCCAGGTGACCTGCCACTGTACTGCACTGTGAGATGGCTGTCAAAAGGCAAAGTACGTTCTTGCTTTTTTGAGCTGTTGGATGCCGTGAAACTGTTCATGGAAGAGAACGACAAGGACTATCCCGTGCTCTCGGACCATGACTGGATTATGAATCTGGCTTTTTTGGTCGACATGCTGTGTCACTTGGACAAACTAGACCTTACCCTGCAGGGTAAGTCAAAAATTCTGCCTGACGTGGTGCAAAGTGTGTTTGCGTTTGTCAACAAACTGAAGCTGTTCAGGGCGCATATTCAAAAGGGAGATTTAACACATTTTTTCACTCTGTTAAAAGCCAGCGGGCAAGCCACCAGCGCCACCTTGAATAAGCAAAGAGCCAGATATGCAACACTGGTTGAAAACCTGCACAAAAACTTACTGTGACGCGATTCCGTGATCTACAAATGAAAAGGCCACAGATTACGTTCCTTGTCGACCCGTTTAATGCGGAGACGGACTGTTTGAAAGCCCGGAAAGTTTGAAGGCTGAGTTGGAGATGGTCGATCTTTGTGAGGAAGATCAATTGAAACCTGCTTTAAGGGAAGGGACCATTGAGTTCTGGAAACGCGTGCCAATGGAAAAATACCCCAATGTCAAACTGGCTGCGCTTAAAATACAGTCAATGTTTGGGTCAACATACGTCTGCGAGTATGTTTTCTACCCTGAATCATGTGAAATCAAAGCAGCGATCGGTTCTGACTGACACTCATGTAAAAGAATTGCTTTGAGGGCAACAACAGAATGCAAGCCAGATTTAATGAGGATTGTCCAAGACAAAGAATGCCAGAAGTCCCATTAAGCAACATGCACACTATTGTAAACTATTATACAGTAAAGTCTTGTTATATCGATATCGGATATATCGATAGTCCTGGTTATATCGATATTTTTTCGGACTCCCTTGAATATCGATATAACGAGACTTTACTGTATTTGTGTTTGTGGACTTGGTTGAACTGAGTTTGTGTGTTCTTTGCTGCCTGTGGTTTTAGTACTCTAGGAGTCAATTTTCGATACATTTGTTGATTTTGTATTTAAAATGTGATACTTATGTATCACATTTGTGGTTGTGACATTTGTGACAAATGTGATAATAAATCTGTCTGAGCAGAGGTCTGTGTGTGTGTGAGGGATGGTGCGATGGGGTGCTCATGTGTGCCCATATGTTCATATGCATGGCATACAGCACAGATGAAATTACTGTCCTCTCGAAACCAGCGTGCAAGGCACTTATAATGACTTTAACAAACATACTAAACACAAAAACGCCAATTTGTCGGGAGAGGGGGGCAGCTGCGTGTTCACGCGCCGCCATCTTTATGTGGCTCTTTGCAGTAACACAGTAAAAAATGTGGCTCGTAGTCTCTGACTGGTTGGCCACCCCTGCTTTAAACCTTTGGAGTTTTTGTTATTAATTTCCCAAATACAGTCCAGTTATGGCTTTGAACAATGTTGAATGAAAAATGGAGGGTGTGTGCTATCGTACCTTTAGAGTTGGTGAGGAACCAACATGTGCTGGGGGAGGATTGCCTTGCCAACCTTTAAGTCTGTATATATGTCCAACACGAGAGCACGGCACAAAGAGCAGTTTTCCACCACACTGCCATATCTACAATGACAGTAGAATTTGATTAGAAATTTTAACTTTCTTTGCAAATTGTCAAACAGTGCCACTATCATACCTTGTATGATATTTCAAAATTTTCTCCACCCCAAATCTGCAATCCAGGGTCATAGAGGCCCAGTTCAAAGAAGTAGTCACGCTCGATAGCAAAGAGACCCCCTGCCATGGCTGGAGACCTTTGAATTAAGACCCACAGAAAAAAAAGAAAAAATGAATACGTTGGTAACAGTTTCAAAACACAAAAAATAAACACTTTAAGGCAAAAATTAGTACATCCAAAAGTTAAATGAAAAACAGTGTAATGTAGTTTATTCAATACATTGTAAGAATGATAATTGTAAAGTGCAGTACATTGGGGAGCCTAAACACAATTTCAAAAAAAGACTATCAACATTGCAGGGATAATTCTAGTGAGCCTCAATCGGCATTACATATGCACCTAAAAGCTAGCAACCACTCATTTGACGACAATGAGGTTAAAATCTTAGCGAAAGAACATAGCTGGTTTGAAAGGGGAGTAAAAGAAGCGATTTGCATAAAACAACTAAATCCTTCATTAAACCGGTCTGGTGGGGTGAGGTTCAATTTGGATCGTTCATACAATAGCCTGCTTAGGCAAAACAGGTTAGGCAACATTCGTAATGCTGATGAGGTGATACCGGTGGGAGTGGAGGTAATAGGCCAGTCATTAGTCAGGAATGTAGGAACAATCAGTGGGGCGACAGGGAGTGGTCCTCTGCTCCCCCCCAACCTGAGAGTAGGGACCTATCATAGCTGTGTCCGGCGCCACCATGTCTGGACATTAGGGATATATAAATGGGCCGATATGACCAGTCAGACTTTAGTTCGCTGACGAAGCCTCTTGGATAGGAGGCGAAACGTCCGAAACCTTCACATTTGTACAGATGACGGCTGAAGAAACCTTCACATCGATAAATAAACACACACACACACACACACACACACGCACACACACACACATGCATGCTGATGCGCGCACACACACACACAATGATCCCCGCTACTTCGCAGTTCACTTATCACGGGTTCAGTGCATCGCAGTTTTTTTTCCAGTGAAAAAAAAGTTCAGTTATTTGTTTCCGTTTTCGTTTTTTGCTACCTTGGTTTCACAATAGTTTTTTTTACCTATTTTTCCTGGACAAGATATTCCAGGTTTGTTCCCAACACCTTTTGGCTTACCTTAGCTCTTTGTATCGTTATCTGATTCGGCAAACTATTTCTGTATGCTAAAAAAAGGACTGTAAAGTTTAAATATGTTGTTTGTTTCATTTCTTCATGTTCTATTCATGTTTTTTTTTCAGATACAGTCAAATTACTCCGATGGTTTTCAGTACCTATATGGCTCTGTGCGAGTTTTTCTCCGTTTTTTTTCCCTGTCGTTCAGAGGAACTCTCTTCCACAGCATGCTCCAGTCCCAGGCTCCTCTTGCAAAGCCGTCTGTATCTCCTCCACCCTGGGTCTCAATGGTGAACCTCTCTCCATGGATGGTGTCGATCAAAGGAACAGTACACACCGTTCTTTTAAAATGGGAGTGAAATCACAAGAATAGCCATTTATTTAAGACACAAAGGAGAATGGGTTTATTGACCATTACAAACAGACAAGAGTGGAAAAGGAGATATGGTTTGTCAAGAAAAGAGAGTGAGGCAATAAAAGTGGAATTAAAGTAAGGGTAATGGAGACAATAAGACAATAATGAAAATTAGTTAGCAGTATGCCATCTGCAATGCATGCACCTATAGAGCTCATAAGTATGTTTTCTTAGCAATGTTTCTCTCTATTTGAATAAAACTCTCTTCCAGAGCAGGCTCCAGTCCCATGCTCCTTGAGACAGACCATCCTAATGTCCACCATGTTGAGGTTGCATACTATACTCATAACCAAATACCGTATTGGTCCGAATATAAGATGGCCCCAATTATAAGACGACAAGTTGAAAAAATACTTTTGAACATCAATTTTTATTTATAAAAATTATAATTAATTGTTATAATTACAAGTAGATAACTTATAATTACAGTAAAGTCTCGTTATATCGATATCGGTTATATCGATAGTACCGCTTATTACGATACTATTTCTATGAACGCAAGGAGAAAATTACATGCGCGCAGGATCGGATATATCGATTGTCCGGTTATATCCATATTTTTCCGGACTCCCAAGAATATTGATATAACGAGACTTTACTGTAATTTTTAAACAGAAAATAATTACAGTACATCGGAAACACATGATTCTAACAATATACTTGAGAGAAAAAGCATGTTATTTTGCCTTATTCAAAGCTTAATGTCTGAACATTTAAATACAGTAAAGTCTCGTTATATCGATATTCAAGGGAGTCCGAAAAAATATCGATATAACCGGGACTATCGATATATCCGATCCTGCGCCGAACTGCATTAAACAAAAGCCGCCAAAAGAGGGCAGCCAAGCGCCATATAAGAAACGGAGCTGGCCATTAGCTCCCTTTTTTTTGGGTGAGATGTTCCCCCAATGTTGCCTCAAAATGGCACATATAATTCTTTAATGATTGTAAACATGTATGCTTTAGTCTTCAGAACTACAGTGTATTTGAAACATATTCATAACTGGATGTGTAACAAGAAAGCATATTATCCGAATCTGAAGCCATTGTTTGGATTCACAAGCAATGCAAGACGTCTTGGCGTGAAGTCATTTTTATTTGCATTTGAATAAAAAGTGACATCGGGTGTCCTTTACTACACAGTATGGAATGTTAATAATTTTCAAAATCATCGCGCTTCAGCAGACAAAACAAGAAACATTGTTGCAAAAAACGATTGCATTCATATACAGTACAGTGGGCGTGTACATAACACAACAGGGAAACTGCAACGCTTACATCTTACTGTATTATGTATACAATTTAAAAAAGTCATCAATCTTCTTCTGCTTCCCATTTTTACCTTTTAACACAAACACTTCAATCTCGTCTGCTACACACGAGCTAGCGTCTGAAAATGAAAATGGCTCTGCTACACGGGTGCTGGGCACGTAACCAAGTCACCTGACCAAGTCGACCAATGGCGCGACTGATGGCGTGACACGTAACCAAGACACGTGACCAAGTTGACCAATGGCGCGACCGATGGCGTGTCACGTGACAAAGTCACACGGCCAAGTCGACCAATAGCGCGACCGATGGCGGCTCATGTGATCAAGTCGACCAATGGCGCGACCGATGGCGGCTCACGTAACAAGACACGTGACCAAGTTGACCAATGGCGCGACGGATATATCGATATAAACAACAAAAATGGCCGGCGGGGGATGAAAAGGAGCACCGTAATAACCGGATTATCTTAATAACCGGGTATCGTACTAAACGGTACTAATTATACATAAAAAGACTAGAAATGCGCAAGGGAAATGAAAATAGTATCGTAATAAGCGGTGCTATCGATATAACCGATATCGATATAACGAGACTTTACTGTATGCAAACATAAAGGACAACCGACACCATTTTTTTGTTTCCTAACCGACATCAGAAAAACGTTGTATAGCATCTAAAATACCAAAAACATGCAGGCTGATATTTTTAGTCAAATGCAAAACACCAATAAAAATGAGTTAAAGTGTCCCAAAACTACTTCAAAATGACCTCGGAAATGGAGAGTTTCAGAAGGTCCCGCCCCCTTGTTCGTGACATCACGCCAGGATGTCTTGACTTGCTCTAGAATCAAAACAATGGCTTAAGATTTGGAGAAGATGCTTTCTTGTTATGAATATGATTCAAATAGTTCTGAAGAGGAAAGCATAAATGTTTGAATTCGATTAAGGAAGTAGCGTCCCAGAAAATACACAAGATGGCACCCAAGCTACGTTGGAAATGGGCTGATTTGTCTGCTGGTATCAAATAGTAGTCTTGGTGCAACACACAACGATTCACCATCGCGTTATTTATGTGTTTTCCTTCTAATTTCGCCATCAACACGGATCAACACAAAGTTTTCAGACCAAACAAAGACCCAAAATGCATTGTGTGTCGCTTTCTCGGCCAGAGGCGTTTCAGACGTGACATCACGACAGGGACCGTCATCAACTCGAAAATAAGACTTCCTGAATATTCAGCGCGAGTCTTCAAACATAAAATATAGCTCTATGCCCTGAAATGTTTGTAAAATACGCTCAGTAGAAGTCATTTGAAGTGATTTTACAAATTATGGACACAACTTGTCCGGAGCCGTCGGTTGTCCTTTAAGTGAATGGCTTCTGGTTTTTGAAATAATGATATTATGATACAGCAACAAAATTGCAAAAACTGAATGAACCCCTTCCCCGGCAGCAACGTGCACACACGTTTTGACAAAATGTTTTTTCAGTCGTGGGCGAGTATACGCGTCTCAAACCTTACCTTCAAAAACCAGCGACATACATCTATACGCGTCGATTTTAAGCCTTTGGGAGCCGATCTACGTGTGAAAAGAGTAATCTTGTGATAGGGTCAAGTTGTGGGATTTCAAGGACATTGTTACGAGACTTGCTCCGACGGTGTTGTTCGCATCCACATTTGCATTCATTTATTTGTAGCATTTTCAAGTGTTCTAACCCAAATGTCGAGTTCAATTGGATTTGGATTGGATTTGCCTTTATTAGTCTCGCAGTGGAGAAATTTACATTTCACAGCAGCAAAGTTATGAAAAGGAGTGAAAGTAGAAAAACAAAATACATGAGCTGCTGGAAAGGCAGCCACTCTCGTGGCGCCATCTTGAAGTCAAAAGAACAAAAAAAACTAAACAACAAATAACATGACAAAACAAAGACACATAGTCATTCATTCTTAAGCACTTGCTGTACCCTCTTTGTGATGACATGAAGCAGTTCTAGATGAAAGAGGAGAGGATCAAAGCGTCTCTTCACCAGTGGTTAAGGGACATCATGGTGGAATGTGCACGTCGACTACAAGCTAAATGTTGTAAGCAAACACGCAACTGTAGCATCCATTGACGAAGAGATTGTCTCACATCTCCTCTTCAATTCCAAGCCGCGACCGTTCCACATACGCATCTGCGCTCTGCGCTGATGCTCCTTCTTATCCCGGGCTCCTCAAGTGATGCATTCATCCAGCTGCAAACTGTCCAACAGCACCGAGCTTTCCGCTGAACAAAGCGGGGCTGTGAAGATGCCGCCCAATACAGGCGCAAAAAAAAGCACAATGGCCCCTTTGGTGTCCAGCGATGACAGTCGAATGACACCAACATTCCTCCCATTTAAAAACAGTACTGTTGCTGCCGAAAAGGCGCAACCGCTCAGCACAGTCTCCTATTTGATGAATGTCGTGGTCAAAAATGCTGAAAAACAATCCGTATCCATTCCACACGACGCACAACACAAAGTGACATAAGAAAACACAAAACACGACAAAAACAAAAAAAAAGCAAGGCTCATGAGAGCACTTGCTGACGGTTGTCTACTCGGGCGCCATCTTGGACTCCTTTTTTTTCTCAATGGGTGATAGTGAAGATGAACTTTCCCTCAGAAGATTTAATTCAGACAATGACTATTTCTCGACAAGTGGGGAGAGGGTGGGGAGAGGGTGGGGAGAGCTTGGAGAAGCCTCGAGTTGTCAGAGGATTGTATCCTTTCACAGGAAATCATGGAATAACGAACTGAGTCCATTTGAATTCTTCAGTCTGATTATTGATGAAAAGTTTATTGACTGTAAACTGATGAAGACTAATTGTTATGCTGAACAAACTAGGCAGGATTTACAAACTGTTTTCATAACCAGCATCAACGATATTATGTCGAACATAAATTAAAAAATACGCCTGAAACTGGAACGTTTTTCACAACAACATTGTGAAAACTAACAAATTCTTCGAAACAGCCACTCTGAGGACCACAGAAAGCTTTTTTCTGACACTGAGCATTTTAGGTGATCTGATTTGCACACTCCGTCGCCCTACATTACACTTAGAGACACCATATTTCACAACCACTTTGCAATTGTTTTTTTGGACTGACTAGATTATCAATATCATCTTGAAGTTTACATCATATTATTTATTTGTTTTTTTTTCAATACTTTGTTACTTCCGGGTTGAGTGAACGTTGGCGCATGTGGCTGCCGCTGCTCACCCGCAGAAAAAATATCCTGTGACTGTAAAGTGTCCTTGAGAGTTTTGAAAGGCACTTATAAATGAAATGTATTATCATAACTTCTCAGCTGCAAGTTAATGTGGCCGATCTTTGAAACACTTCTCTCCAGATTGTCGCTACATCTCTTCTAGTATTTTCTTTTTATTCTTACCGCTATTTGTTTTCTTCTTATTCTTCGTGACAGTGGTTCGATTTGGCCTGGATAAAACAGATAAAACAAAATATCGCTTTTTTGCTGCTCATTTCCTGTTTAAGCTGCAGTGGGCTGAAAGAGCAATTTTGATTGGATGGAACAAACCTATGTGGCAGGTAAACGCCACCTTTGAATAAGACCACTTGGTCATCAGCGCAAAGTTAATGACCAACAAATAAAATGGCGAAAAGGAAAAAAAGTACACGCCGAAACACGTCAACTAATTGAACACCTAAAACGGCACTGTCTGTAAGAAAAGAACTAGTTGTAAGTTAGAAAGAAAAAAAAGATGACGAGTATTGTACACTTCAGGTTGAATGGACCGAATGATTCGCCTTTGTGGCGACAACAGATTCTGCTGTGGGTCTTTGCCACGACGGACCTACCACAGAAATAGTACAATACAGTAATCACTTGCCACTTGGTGCTACATACTTTGCGGCTTCAGCATTTTGTCACCATGAAAAATCAATCAAAAAAATAAAAATGTAAAAAAAATGTCCATTGTGTGGTTCTTGTTTAGCCAAAGCTGATGGGCTTCCCTTTGCATTGGGCAGGCTTAGTAAGAAGCGGTGAGCATGTGAGAGTTCCCGGCAGAATGAAAGGAAAATTTACATTACAAAAATGCCCTCGCGACACAATTGAAAAGGATGGAATGCTGTGCCTAATTTGTAAAAAAAAAAATAATAGAAAGGAGTTTGCTTTACACCGAAGCAGCTCAAATGTAGCCTTTCACATCATGTAAAGCAACCAGTCGCGAGTGCAGCCGCAATTAATATTCGCACCAAAAGCATCAACTCAAGTGTATTTATAGAGCACTTAAAACAGCCAATGGAAGAAGGAGAGGAGGGAGGTGTGCCCGTAGGAAAAGAAAGGAATGGAACGCCAAGAGTATAGAACTAAGAGGAGGAACTTTTAATGTAGGAACAATGACAGGTAAAGGTAGAGTTGTTGACATGATGCAGAGAAGGAAGGTAGACATACTGTGTGTCCAGGATACCAGGTGGAAAATGTTCAAGTTGTTCAATCATGGTGAAAACAGAAAGAGAAATGGAGTTGGGGTTATCTTAAAAGAGTTTGTTAGGAATGTCTTCTAGTAAAAAGAGTATCAAATAGAATGATGAGTCTGAAGCTAGAAATTGAATGTGTGATGTTAAATGTTCTTAGTGGGTATGCCCCACAAGTAGGATGTGAGTTGGCGGAGAAGAAGAAAAATTTTGGTTGGACTTTGATGAAGTCATACAGAACATCGCGAGAAGTGAGAGGGTTGTAATTGGTGGAAACTTTGATTGACATGTTGGCATAGGAAACAAAGTTGACGAGGAGGTGATGGGCAGGTTATGACTGGAGATGAGGAACACTGAAGGACAGATGGTGGTTGAATTTGCTGAGAGGATGGAAATGGCTATTGTTAATACTTTCTTTAAGAAGAGACAGGAACATAGGGTGACCTATAAGAGTGGAGGCAGAAGTACACAGGTAGACTACATTTTGTGTCAACGGCGCCATCTGAAGGAAATCAGTGACTGCAAAGTCGTGGTTGGTGAGACTGTAGCCAGACAACATAGGTTGGTGGTGTGTAGGATGATGCTGGCAGTGAAGAAGATGAAGAAAACAAAGGGAGAACTGAAGACAAAATGGTGGAAGTTGAAAAAGGAAGAGTGTTGCATGATTTTTAGGAAGGAGTTAAGACAAGTACCGGGTAGGCAAGAGGTCCTTCCAGATGATTGGCAAACTACAGCGAACATAATCAGCTGTAGGTAGCCTGTGTTTGTGTGCTTGGCAACGATACACATGTACTGTTTGCGCATGAAGGCGAGCGAGAGCGTCCGTGGCGAGTTTGGCGAGTGCGCGGTCAGGAATATCCATCCATGATTTTGCGGAGTTTAACACACGTAGATATTATTGAGCTTGAGTAATTCGTTGTGTAACAAATGTATTGAATGTTGAATGTGATTCCTTTTTTCAATAAATGTTGATTTCTTTAACTTTCCACTTCCGATTGAAACTTATTAAAAACAGACGCAATCTTGATAAATCACAGTGCGTATGTTATTTTAATCTATTTACATTTCCTCGTCCCAGTATCTGCAAAATAGTATGTAAATGCCATATCTTGCATATTCCTTGAGACAAATTTATGAACTGATAAGGGCTTTTTTTCACATTTGAAAGACTGTTAATAAATCAATCAAAAAACATCCCTTTCATCCCTTTGCTGATGTGAAGTGTAAATTTCTCCACTGCGAGACTAATAAAGGCAAATCCAATCCAAATTGGGTTGTAGTGTTCTTACTGTGCTATGAGGTTTGCACACACTAGATTTAAAGGACAACCGACATCACTTTTTTGTTTCCTAACTGACATCAGAAAAATGTTTTATAGCATCTAAAATACCCAAAACATGCAGTATGATATTTTTAGTCAAATGAAAAACACCAATAAAAATGACTTTGAAACCGGAAGTGGCCATTTTCAGAAGGTCCCGCCCCCTTGTTCGTGGTGTCACGCCAAGACGTCCTGCATTGCTGGAGAATCAAAACAATGGCTTCAGATTCAGAGAAGATGCTTTCTTGTTACTCATCCAGTTATGAATATGATTCAAATAGTTCTGAAGAGGAAAGCATACATGTTTGCAATCGATTAAAGAATTTATTCCGTGTCATTTTGAGGCATCAGGGGGGGTGGAGGGAATGTCGCACCCAAAAAAGGCAGAAGATGGCGACAATCTTCCGTGTGGAAATGGCTCAACATTTATGTCACAACACACAAGGATTTACCATCGCATTATTTATGTGTTTTCCTTCTAATTTCGCCAACAATACGGATCAACACGAAGTTTTCAGACCAAATAAAGTACCGCAAAATACATTGCGTGATCAAAGGACTGCTACAGTGTGTCCTTTCTCGGTCAGGGGTGTTCCTTCAGTGACGTGACGTGAGGACTCGTCACCAACTCAAAAACAAGTCTTCCGGAATATTCAGCGCGAGTCTTAAAATGTAAAATATAGCTATATGCAGTGGAATCTTTGTAAAATACACTCAATAGAAGTCATTTGAAGCGATTTGACAAATTATGGACACAACTTGTCCGGAGACGTTGGTTGTCCTTTAATGCTTTAGTATATCCGGCCCAAACATTCCCTCCAAATGCTCCTGGCCCGGCCCGGCCCCTCCGTCAAATTTTAGAACCCATTGTGGCCCGCGAGTCAAAAAGTTTGCCCACACCCCTGGTCTAGCCGCTTCTCCTCCACATAGAGAGGAGCCAGATCTCGGCATCTGATTAGGATGACCCCTGGACGCCTCCCTGGTGAGGTGTTGCGAGCATGTTGTCTCCCAGCTGGCCTGGGAACGCCTCGTGAACCGCCAGGATGAGCTAGAAAAAGTGGCTGGAGAGAGGGAATTCTGGGCTTCCCTACTGAAGCTGCTGTCCCAGCGACCTAACACCAGATAAGCGGCAGAAGATGGATGGATGGATGGATGGATGGAGGAGTGACCACTTCCAATATCTACAAGTAAGGGACTACTAGACAAAAGCAATAAAAATGGATACATCAACTAAAAGAAATGATGTCTTCTTTTCCTTTTGGCTTTTCCATTCAAGGGGTCGCCACAGCATATCAGTGTCCTCCATCTTTAGAGGTTTGATCCGCATGTTTGTTTTGGCCAAGCTTTTACGTCGGATGCCCTTCCTGACACAACCCTATGTATCTATCCGGGCTTGGGACCGGCACAAGAAGACTCATGTCCCTTTGTGGCTACAGAAATGACATAATACAGATAATGATGGATGCGTATAAAGGAGGGAAACAAAGTAATTTCCTCCCTTTGCAAAGGGCTACATTTGAACAGGGGGAATTCAACTCTGTACATAAAAGAGAAATGGGAAAAGGAACTTCAAACCAACATTACAGAGGAATAATGGTCAAATGTGTGCAGAATACAACGATCAACAACCACTTTAAGACATGGAAGAATATCATAAGATTTTTTTATGACCCCGGCGGTGACCGGGAAATACAGACCAGGACAGTGCTGGCGGCTATGTGGACAGGAAAGAAATGTAGAAATATGTAACGCACACATATTTTGGAAATGTCAAAAGTTGAAAGGTTATTGGGAAGACGTTTGGACAGAACTGAAGAAGATAATTGGCTACGAAATACCAAAGACTGACTTGGTGATGTATTTAGCTTAACATAAATCAAGAAACATATCAGGAGAGCACTCACTAACTGTGGGTACCCTCAGTGGTCATTCAACAAATGTCAGAAAGAAAGAATAGGGAATGAAACCAAAAATTCTCAAGATACAAAAAGGAGAGGAGTAACAGTACCTTACATTGCAGGAGTTTCTGAAAAATTACAGAGTCCTTTGGCAACACAAAATTCCTACTTATTTCAAACCGATAAACACGTAAAGGCAAAAATTAGTGCATGCAAAAGATAGGCTGCCAAATGAAAAACAAAGTTATGTAGTTTATTCAATACATTGTAAGAATGAAAATTGTAAAGAGCAGTATATAGGGGAGACTCAACAAATTCTCAAAAAAAAAAAGACTTTCTCAACATCGCAGGGATAATACTAGTGGGCCTCAATCGACAGTACATTTGCACCTAAAAGCTAGCAACCACTCATTTGACGACAATGAGGTTAAAATCTTAGCGAAAGAACATAGATGGTTTGAAAGGGGAGTAAAAGAAGCGATTTTCATAAAACAACAAAATCCTTCTTTAAACCGGTCTGGTGGGGTGAGGTTCAATTTGGATCGTTCATACAATAGCCTGCTTAGGCAACACAGGGTAGGCAACATTCGTAATGCTGATGAGGTGATACCAGTGGGAGTGGGGCAATTAGGCCAGTCGTTAGTCAGGAATGTAGGAACAATCAGTGGGGTGACAGGGAGTGGTCCTCTGCTCCCCCCAACCTGAGAGTAGGGACCTATCATATCTGTGTCCGGCGCCGCCATGTCTGGACATTAGGGCTATATAAATAGGGCCGATACGACCAGTCAGACTTTAGTTCGCTGACGAAGCCTCTTGGATAGGAGGCGAAACGTCCGAAACCTTCACTTTTGTACAGATGACGGCTGAAGAAACCTTCTCATCGATAAATCAAGAAAACGTGCAAACAAGAGATGAGTACTTGATAAAAGTGTTGCTGATAGCTAGCAAGAAAGCCATAACAGGAAAATGGTTTAAAACTGACCCACCAACTAAGAAACAATGGCTCGGAATAGTGGAAGAGATATTTGAGTTGGATAGATTCCCACACGTATTGAGGGTCCAAGGAGGGAAGTTTAAAACTAGATGGGTAAAATGGGACAAATATAAAAAAACAATCAAAGTAATGAACGAATGACCCCACAAATCAGACAATCAAGATAGCTCACAAATATAAATCCAAAATAGGGGAAACTTGTCACTACTGATTACCTTGTTTTCTTTATTGTTGTTTTTAGTTTTGTTGATGGGTTGATTGGTTGTTTTCCTTGTTGAATAATTTGCACAGGTGTCGTTATACAAATTGGCCACGAGGCATTCTGTATTCAAATATTCAATTTCAATTGGTCTTAAATGTTGTAAAAATAATAAAGATGCAAGTTACAAAAAAATAAATAAAAAGTGAGATTACTGCATTCTTCCAAATGACTCACAATGAATGTCAAGGTCTGCAGCACCCCAGCTTCAGTGTACACAGAGTTAATAGTGCACTGATTTCTCCTCGTGACACATCAGACGGTCGACCAGAATTTCTTCAAAGAAGTCCATGGCCTCACCAAACTCGTCCCACGCCCCAGTTTTGGACGTATTTACTGCAAAAGGTACATTCCACCCAGTATTGATCAACTGTCTCCAGAATCCCAAATACCAAAATGGCCAGCATCCCTTACTATAAGTGTCCACTAGTGTGCACCGACCACTTTTTTAAAGTGGCTTCTGTTGTGTAATGGATGTGATAAGAGTAGATCATATGGCTACACATTCATCATGTCATAAGGCCAAACAAAGAGACTCTTTTGTACTCATCTGTTGTACGTATTCCAAAGGTGTGGATCACGTCCACAGTCTCACTAAACAAACTCGATGTTGATGTTTACAGATCTTCAGCCTCTGTAAACTTGCAACAAAGTGATCTTCAGCCTCTGTCTTAAAGTGATTAATCGAGCTAAAACGTAATTTAAAAGGCAAAGTGGGGGACGGCACAGTAGGGTCCATTAACATGATGTAACGAGTTATGCTCTTTGTTTTTATTTTTGATATTTTACATTTATTAAACAGTTTGTACTTGGGTATCTCATAGATTAGATTCCCCCTGTTAATATTGGGACATACAATTACCAGGGAGTTCAGTAAAGACTGCTCAACATGCAAAATTTACTTTCCAAGTGCAAGCTGAATCTTATGTGCTTCTGCATTAGACAGTGGCCACTTGAATAATTCAATCTTACCCTTTGACTATTTTCATTATTTTTCCAGAAATGTGTAGCAATACAATCAATCTATTAGAGACATAAATCTCATTCCTACAATGTAAAAAATTTCAAAGGGTTGTCTGAATTTTTTAATCATCATACTCACTCTTACCTGTCCTCTGAAATTGGAGCAACCAATGGAGCATACCAGTTGATTCCAACCTCACAATGAGCATCCAAGTATATTAGCACCTAAAACACACACACACACACAAATCTATTATTAGTATTTTTATTTATTATGTCAAAGCTGACACGGAATGATTCGGTGTCTGATACAATGTCAAATCTGTTTGTATAGCAATACTCCCAACAAATACAGAGATGTACCTGTCCATTTGTGGCCTTCTTTGCTCCAATACTTCGTGCCTGGATGAGACCCTCTCTCTTTTCATTTCTGTAAAGTTTTACCAGACCATTCCACTGCTTGATGTAGAGCTCCAATCGTTCCTTCAAGTGGACTTCAAAAAGAGGGAATTTCATTGTTTTTCCAGGAAAAAAAGAAATATAAATATCAAACACAAATCAAGAGGAAAATCATACGGTCATTGTGAGGTAAAATCAGATGGAGAAAAGAAGAATTTACAGTGATACCTCAGCTTACGAACACTTTAGCTAACAAACTTTTTGCCTTATGAACATTAAATTCGCGTGAATACAATCTTGGAAAACAAACTAGTTTTCGGCAAATGAACATAACCACACGGCTGGCGGACTAGTTTTGGGCGGAAGCACACCAAACCAAACGGCCGAACAGCGCCATGATGGCTGTCGGACTACTTTTCTACACACCCTTTCTCTGAGTGCATATGTGGCATACGTGGTTTGTTATCAAGGATACATTTGCTATTCTGGGACCGAAAATGACCCCACCTCAGGCTCGTGTTCAGCCGAAGAGGACACAAAGCAAAATTACGGTTGAGCAGAAAGAAGGAGATCATCGAGAAACATGAATTTGGATTGTGCTTACAATAGAATTCTTAGATTGTTACCACATAGGCTTAGTCGTGCTGATGAGGTTATACCAGGGCGAATGGGGCAATCAGGGCCAGCCATAAAACATAATCAGTCAGGACAAAAGAAGTAATCAGATTAGCTTCAGGGAATAGTCCTCTGCTCCCCCCAACCTTAGCGCACGTACATATCAAAGCAGAGGTCTGGCACCGCCACCTTTGGACATTCGGGATGTATATAGGGCAAGAGCTACGAGCAAAATTTCAGTTTGCTGACGAAGCTTTTCGGATGAGAAGCAAAATGTCCGACACCTTCAAAGAAGTACAGATGAAGAAACCTTTACATCCTTGAACCAGATTGCACCAACAATGTGCAATCCAAAAATTGAAAGCAAATATTCAATCAAGTTTCAAATTTAGATTCTGTAGTACCAAAGTTTAAATAAAGTTTAAAATAACAAATTCAATGTAAAAAGTTCAAATATTTGTTTGGTTTGTATTCCCAAACTGAATTTCAATGCAACTCTGCTGCAGTTTTCACATTTCTACCCATGACAGTGTTTCCTCAAAATGTCATTCAAATTTGTAGTAGTCGACAGAAATTACATATAAACACAAGTTTTTAAAGAGGTCTCAGGGAAGGAAACCCACCTTTGTTACTGAAGTCATCTATCATGACAATTTCAGCCAAGTATTTCATGGGAGTTCTCTTGATGACACTGTGGATTGTTCTCATTAAGGTAGACCAGCCTTCATTATGGAAGACTATCACCACACTTGCGGTCAGCAGTCTCTCATCGTAATGCCAGTACTTGCATCTGTGTTAATAGCAAAAAAATCCCAACATTATTAGATGGTTGTGAATAAATGAAAGCAACATTATTATCAAGAAAGAACAAAGTGTGTGCACTAGCAAACCAGTGATCAATATCTAGACCATTTCCAAACAGAGGATGGATGGATGGATGGATGGATAGAGAGGTCAAGAGAGAGGTGGGGTTAGGCGGGTAGGTAGGTAGGTACGTAGGTAAGTAGATAGATCGCTAAGCACCTTTGAAAAGTCACAATATGTGATCAGTTTTCCCTGGCCCCGAATAGGGATTGTCAGCCAGGATGGAAGGTTTCCTCGTTTTAGAACGTGTTCTTTTTTGATCGGGTCGCGGTGACAGCAGCTTTAGTAGGGAGGACCAGACTTATCCTCTCCTCAGTCAGTTCTTCCAGCTCTTCCCGAATGATCTTAAGGGGTTCCCAGGCCAGCTGGTTGTTTGTCGAGAATTGCTATACCTTATGGTTGTCCTTGGTTGCCGTTGAAGATTTGAGAGCGCTTTGACTGTTATCTTTCCTGTGCCCTTTTTTCTCTTTTTGTCTGTCCTTCTTTTCCAGATATTTCCCTAGTTCAACTTCTTGACTGGTTTATGTCCTATTTCGCCGACATAACCTTTTGTGTTTGCCTTTGCTGCTCTGAGTCACATACCTTCATGTGGTGCTCCACAGGGCTTCATTTACTATATCTGCTCCCATTGGGTTCCATCTTAAGGAAACTTTGTTTCTTTCCACCGCTATCCAGATGACTGCCAGATCTATGTCACACTTAGCAAAAAAAGGCCACTTTTATCCTGCCTGTAGTAAATCAAAACCTGGATGGCATAACATTTCTTGAACTTCAATGAAAAGAAGACAAAAGTGATACGTTTGGTCCCAGTGGCACCTGTACGTCTCATCCTGTAGACTTTGTCTGCCAGACTCCTCATCCTCAGTCAACAGTATCAAACTTGGATCTTGAACTGGACAGTGATTTTAAACATGACCGGCAAATTGGTTCCATTGTTATATCCGGCTTCTATTATCTTAGACAGTAGGCTAAAATAAAACCTCTTTCTCATGAGCACCTTGAAGGAGTAATTAATGTCTTTGTTACATCTCGGCTGATTATTGTAATGTACTATTGTAAAAGAATTTGGAGTCAGCCAATCCTCCATAAAATGACTTCAAATGCTACTGCTCTCCTAACTGGTACTAGTAAGAAGGAGCATATAACTCTTTTTCTGGCATCCATTTACTGGCTCCCGATACATTTTATAGTTCTTTTCCAGATCCCATTACATACAGTAAAGTCTCGTTATATCGATATTCAAGGGAGTCCGAAAAAATATCGATATAACCGGGACTATCGATATATCCGACCCTGTTTGCATGTAATTTTCTCCGTGCGTGCATAGAAATAGTATCGATATAACCGGGACTATCGATATAACGAGACTTTACTGTACTTGATTTCAAATCTTTAAATGACCTGGTGCCACCTTAACCTCTCAGAGCTCATCTGCCACCTTAGGTGTGCCGGAAAGATATTATTAGAAGTCCTAAGAACTAAACTGCGCCTCAGAGGGGATCGAGCCTCAGAAGTCACTTGTAGTCTTTGGCAGTTGACTCAGTATGACTCAGGCTTGGTCTAAATATCACTCCCTGGTGCTTTCGACTATCTTTGTGACTGGTTTATTGCTTGTGTATGACAGTTGCTCCATGTACAGCACTTTGTATGCAGCATTGTCTGTTTGAAAGTGTTCTCTAAATACAGTTGAGTTGAGCGGCATAGTCTCTCCAGCATGTCCTGGGTTGTCCCAGGAAGAGATGTCCAAGAGATGTTCTGACATGAAAGCATGCATGCACATTTATGTTTACATAATTAAGGAGGCCACCCAACATGCCGTTTTTTTCATACAACCTATCTCTCTCTGTCTCTCTCTACCCCTTCTCTCTCCATCTTTTTTGTATGAATGAGTTATAAATTAAAGAGGAGAGGATCAATGTGTGCTTTTCACCAGTGGATCAGGGACATCATGTTGAATGTGCCAATTTCCTACAAGTCAAGTTTTGAAAGCAAAGACAAAGCATCCATTGACGACAAGTGAATTGTCTCACATCTCATGCCCCACATAATGCACTTCAATTCCAAGCCGCGACTCACAGTTCCACATACGCATCAGGACTCCTTTCTTCTTCATTTCAGCTCCTTAAGCTATGTATCTATTCAGCCGCAAACCGTCCGACAGCACTGACATCTCGTCTGAACAAAGCGGGGCTGCCCATTACAGGCTGTCCAGCGATGACAGTCAAATTGCACCAACATTCCTCCTAACCAAAAACAGTGATGGTATAGCCATGCTTCAGAAAAGGCGAAACCAACAAGAACAGTATCCTCCTTGATGAATGTTGTGGCCAAAAATGCTGAAAACCAATCCACATCCAGTCCACACAATGCAACAACAACACAGTGACAAAACAAAACACAAAACAACAACAAAAAAAGCAAGGGTCGTGAAAGCACTTGCTGACTGCTACCACCATCTTGGACAATGGAAGCTAATTCTGAACTTGACTCTCCGAGGCAAAGCGAACCCCTGTCACAAAGAATAAAAATACTGACAATCTGGAGAGAATTGGTTCGAATATCAGCCAGGTTAACCAGCAGCTGAGAAGGTAGTATGTAAACGTGAAGATGACAGTGATAAATGAGGCAGATTCTTCAAACAATTGCAAAGCGGCCGTGAAATATGGTGTCACAGAGTGTAATGTACGGAGATGGAGAACTCAAAAAGATCACCAAAAATGTTCAGTCAGAGAAAAGCCTTCCGTGGCCGTCAGAGTGACCACTTCAAAGAACATGTTACACTTCACTTTGATGGTTAATGCAGTTAGTGCAATTTTATGATTTTGTAACAACAGATTGGTTTATTTACATTTCAAAAATCAGAAGCTATTCATTTACGAATGTGAATAAATTTTAGTTCACATTTTAAATGTTCAAATACAGTAAAGTCTCGTTATATCGATATTCAAGGGAGTCCGAAAAAATATCGATATAACCGGGACTATCGATATATCCGACCCTTTTTGCATGTCATTTTCTCCGTGCGTGCATAGAAATAGTATCGATATAACCGGGACTATCGATATATCCGATATCGATATAACGAGACTTTACTGTATTAAGATTTGACTAAGGCAAAATAACTTGCTTTTTCTCTCAAATATATTGTTATAATCATGTGTCAGATCAGAATCAGAATCATCTTTATTGCCAAGTATTCTACATACAAGGAATTTGTTTCCGGTAGAACACGCAGCACTAGTATCATCATCAAAAAAAATTGCTAAGTGGCACTATACAGTTCCATTTGGGCGCCTGTTGAAAGAGTTCAAAGAGTTAACGGCTTGGGGGAAGAAGCTGTTTAAATGTCTGCTGGATTTGGTGTGCATGGTATCAGGTTGGCTTGGATTTACCTATATTCGTTTCACAGTGGAGAAATTTACATTTGACAGCACCAAAGTTATGAAAGGAAGATGACAGGAAAGAAATAATTTGATACACAAAAATACAGGAGCTGCTGGAAAGGCAGTCACTCTCGCGGCCCCATCTTGAAGTCAAAAAAACAAAAAAACATTTAATCACAAACAATATGACAACACAGAGAAGCAGACAGTCATTCATTCTTGAGCACTTTCTGTACCCTCTTCTGTACCCTCTGTGACATGAAGTCATTCTAGATGAAAGAGAGGATCAAAGTGTATTTTGCACGAGTGGATCAGGGACGCCATGGTGGAATGTGCACATCTACTCAAGCTAAATGTTGAAAGCAAACACGAAGCTTTCGCATCCATTGATGAAAAGAGATGTACAGTGATCCCTTGCTCTATTGCGCTTGGATTATCACACCACTGATGCATCAGCTTTTGATTTTTTTTCCTCTGAAAAAAAAAATGCCAAATGACTCAGAGGTTGTGTACATCAGTGGTCCCCAACCTTTTTTGTGACACGGACCGGCGGGTAAATACAACAAAACAAAATGATACGACAGGCATGGAAACCGTTTTTTTTCTTTCTTTTAAATATAATAAATATAAATCCATTGTGTATTTTTATACAACTTTATTAGTAACATCGTGTAATCTGGTAATTTTTCATTTTATGTAAATTATTTATTCTTTCTGCGCGGCCCGGTACCAAATGACCCACGGACCGGTACCGGTCCGCGGCCTGGGGGTTGAGGACCTCTGGTGTACATGGCTGTAGCTTGATTGGTTCCCAGCCCTGATGTCACCCAATCTCATTATTTACAGCCATGTGGATTGCCTGCACATCTTCTCAGGCCGCCCCAGCACGTGGGTTACCATTTGATCAGCCTATTCAAATGCTTGCCTAAATCAGTATCGTGTTACGTCACCATTTGTGTGTGTGTGTGTGTGTGTACATGTGTGTGTATGCTGCGTGTGTTATGTGTGCGCATAGGTGCGCCGTGCACTACTTCATGGATTTTTATCCATCGCGGGTGGTCCTGGTCCCCATTACCGCAGGGGGTTACTGTGCAGTAATTGTTTTCTGTATAAAACATTAATTTGGTGTTTCAAAAGCCTTTTTTCACTCTGGAGTCTTGAAAAAAAAGGGGTTGTCTTCCAATCAGAGACGTCTGAGATTGGGGCAAATACTGTAGTTGAAGTGCAGAATAAAACCGTACAATAAGTAGTAGTACTTACTCTTGATGGCGTATATCTTTAATGGTCCTGTCCAGGGATATCATGTCACTAGCAACCATGTTGAAGCCAAACTCTTTGATGGATGCATGGACAGCTTCTTTGTATTCTGGCCCCAGAACAAGGGGCTTAGCTCCCTCTCCTGGGCCATCTGGGACCCCTGGTGCCTCCGTTTCTTTGGGTTCAAAGTTTCCAAGCACTCCGTTTTTGAGGATAGGGGCATTGTAATTGTGAAAGTTGGGTGTGAACGTTGCATACTGTTGTTGGATGGCCTGATTCTGACTATGGTGCTTATTGGTGATTTGCACCTGTTGCCCCCCTCCTGGAGATGAAACCATACAACAAAATAGTCACATTAACAAAAGGGTTAAGAAATATAGACGTGATAATATTTTCAGGAAATTGTAACAATGCAGGGATGCATCTAGGGAATTAAAAAAAGGGGCCGGTTGCCCTTCTTGTGTCCAAAAAGGGGGTGTCAGAATTATTTTAGAAGTTATTATTCATTTGCTGTTATATTGATGTATTCAAACATGTATTCACCAGATTATTGTTGTAATGATTGACTGCCTGTGATACATCAGTATTCAAGATGGAATAATTTGGAAGGGGCTAACTTGGATATGACCTCAAATGGGTGACATGTCTGCAGAGAGCCAACCGCCGAGAAGGGGCATTGTTCACATGCGCCGGCGAGGAGCCTGAAGACCATGCAAGGACACACTTGCAGACAGACGCCTGTCTGTCTCTCATGTCTCATGTCATGTCTTACCAAACACATACACCGTGTGTGTGAGATGAGAACATTGTGTCTGTGTAAGCTCTCAGTCGTACAGGAGTGGTCCATCTATGAACAGGTTTCTTCAACCGTCATCTGTACTTCTTTGAAGGTGTCGGACGTTTCGCTTCTTATCCAAGAAACTTCGTCAGCAAACTAAAGTCTTACTGGTAGTATAGGCACTATATATATCCCTACTGTCCAGACATGGCTGTGCCGGACACTGCTATGATAGGTCCCTGCTCTCAGGTTGGGGGGAGCAGAGGACTACTCCCTGCAGCTCCACTGATTGTTCCTATTGTCCTGACTAACGACTGGCCTGATTGCCCCACTTCCTCCGGTATCACTTCATCAGCATTACTAATCCTACGTTGCCTAAACGGGCTGTTGTACGAACGATCCAAATTGAACATCACACCACCACATGGGTTTAGTGAAGGATTTAGCTGTTTTATGAAAATCCCTTCTTTTACTCTCCCACTAATGAGTGGTTGCTAGCTTTTAGGTGCATATGTTCTGCCGATTGAGGCCCACTAGTATTATCCCTGCGATGTTGATAGTCTTTTTGAGAATTTGTTTAGTCTCCCCAATGTATTGCTCTTTACAATTTTCATTCTTACAATGACTTTGGCAAAACAAAATTCCTACTTGTTTCAAACCGATAAACACTTAAAGGCAAAAATTAGTACATTCAAAAGATAGGTTGCCAAATGAAAAACAAAGTAATGGAGTTTATTGTAAACATTGTAAGAATGATTTTTTTGGGGGGCAGCACACATGGGTATTGAAATCTCCCATGAGGAAGATATGATAATATTTGAGCACAATTTCTGTAAGAAGGGTTGAAAAGTCATTTGTATTTAGGAGGCCGGTAGATTACAGCGCAAAGCACAGGCAAAGCACAACCAACTTCAAATAAAGTTGCTTCGAAACTGGTGGTTCATGTGCAACGTTTGTATTCAAAATTATTCTTAAAAATGCTCACCGTTCCACCACCACGGCCTGAAGCCCTCGGGGTGTCCAGGTGGCAGAAATTCAACTAAAGCATTGTACTCACCAGTGGCGGCCCAAGTCTCCGTCAGACACAGCAAATCGAAGTACAGTGATACCTTGGCTTATGAACTTAATTGGTTCCCAGAAAGTGTGTGTAAAGCGAAGTGTGTATTCCAAATAGTAATTTCCCATAGGAAGGCATTAAAATGAGAATCCGTTCACAGGTCCCCATAAAACTCAATTTTCTACTAAATGAGCCTTATTTTATGTATAATAAATGTGCTATAGTATTGTAATTAAAGAAATAAACTGTACTGTATCATAAAGTCGTTTTATTTACCTTTCTGATGGTCATTGATGGCTTGATGGAATGGAGTGGACATCTTGAGGAATGATTCATTGTAAGCTTTGGCAGCTTTTTTTTTTCTTCTTTGCGCCTTTATCGAAGACTGGGGCCGGGGAATCTTCGTTTCCTTTCGGCTTTTCCTTCCAAAGGGTCGCCACAGCAAATCAGTGTCCTTAATACAGTAAAGTCTCGTTATATCGATATCGGATATATCGATAGTCCCGGTTATATCGATACTATTTCTATGCACGCACGGAGAAAATGACATGCAAACAGGCTCGGATATATCGATAGTCCCGGTTATATCGATATTTTTTCGGACTCCCTTGAATATCGATATAACGAGACTTTACTGTATTTAGAGGGTTGATCCTCATGTTTGTTTTAGCCAATGTTAGAGGACAAAAAATAGTCGGCTGCCATTTCCTTGTTAGAACGGGCTCGTTCGCGAACGACACATCACTCATTGTGGCGCTCCGTGTGTATCCCGAAAAATAGTTCATTTGCCAAGATTAAATTCTGGTGAATTTAACGTTCGTAAGCCAAAACGTTTGTTAGCCAAGGCCTTCGTATCGATATAACCGGGACTATCGATATAGCCGACCCTGTTTGCATGTAATTTTCTCCGTGCGTGCATAGAAATAGTATCGATATAACCGGGACTATCGATATATCCGATATCGATATAACGAGACTTTACTGTATTTGAAATTTGTGCAAGCAACGACAGGGGACCCCTCTTCCGATTGGGGAAATTTGCTCAAGACATTTCTATCGACTCCACGTCGAAAAAGGCACACGTATAAATGCCATTGCGCGGCAGGTATGCCAACAACAGTCGTCAAGGCGACAGAATCGAGGGCACGCTGTGACGTAATTCCGTGCATTGGGTAATGATCGTGTTTAACGTCATACGCTGACCGCTATGTTTGCCGCAGTGGCAATGGCGCTCCTGTGAAGCGAGCGAACATATTTTCACCACTGCCTTGCCAAAATGCGGCCAAATCTCCAACGTGTTGTTGACGAAACAGGAGAGACTGGCGATCATAAAACAAACGGGACTCAGTTGTGAAGACAACAAGCATTGTAGACAGTAAAAAGAGCCAAAATGGCAGGAGCGTAGCCACCAACACAGCATGTAGTCCGCCATCTTGAACATCTTCAATAAATATATTTATTGGCGCATATTTCTAAATTGCAAATGAAAAACCATGAGTAAAAGCTATTGATGTAAAATACCAACATTTTAATTCAAGTCAAGGAATTTATTTATACATAAAAACCCAAACATTTTCAATTTTCTTTAGTTACTACACAATCAATCTTGTGCTATTTTGATATTGATTAGAGAGAAGGCAAAGAGAACAGACTTGGCACAAGATTTCTTACTAGTGTCTACTTTGCTTTGGAGATTTCCAATGTGCTACAAGAGCTCTGAAATAATTGCCATTATCCACTAAATTCGAATCATTAATAACAGTGTGATGCAACGAATTGTCACTACCCTCAGCAGACTTATTATTCTTAAAAAAATGAGAAAATGTTTGTTTGCGGCTTGTTTTTAATGTCTTTTAGAGCTTTACTCTTGTTCACACACTCCATATTGCAACCATCCGCCGTGTTCGATGTAAACACGGCAATGCACCATGAGTAAATTGAATATTTGATTATCCCTTCCAGCAGTTTACAGCGGGTCAGTGAAAAGACCGAGATATCCTCTACCATGACTTTGGAACGCACCGAAACAAATGCAAGGGGATTGGATTGGATGTACCTTTATTCGTCTCGCAGTGGAGACATTTACATTTCACTGCAGCAAAGTTATGATACTTATAAGACTTAGAGTACTTATAAGAAAGTAGTTGAAAAACAAAATACAGGAGCTGCTGGAAAAGCAGCCACTCTCGCTGTGCCATCTGGAAGTAAAAAATAAATAAATAACAAATATGACAACACAAAGACAGACTCATTCATTCTTCAGCATTTGCTGTACCCTCTTTGTGACATGAAGCAGTTCTAGATGAACGAGGAGAGGATCAAAGCGTCCTTTTCAGCAGTGAATCAGGGACATCATGGTGGAATGTGGACATCGACTATAAGCTAAATGTTGAAAGCAAACGCACAGCTGTAGCATCCATTGTAGAAAAGAGATTGTCCCACATCGCCTGTCCCACATAAATCCGCTTCAATTCCAAGCCACATACGTTCCACATATGCATCGCCGCTCTGCGCTGACACTCCTTTCTTCTTATTGCGGGCTCCTCAAGCCATGCATCCGTCCAGCCGCAGAATGTCCAACAGCACCGACCTTTCCGCTGAACAAAGCGGGGCTGTAAAGATGCTGCCCATTACAGGCGCAAAAAAGCACGATGACCCCAGAGCTGTCCAGCGATGACAGTCAAATGGTCACTGACATTCCTCCCATTCAAAAACAGTACTGGCATATTCATGCAGCCGAAAAGGTACAACTGCTCAGCACAGTCTCCTCTTTGATGAATGTCGAGGCCAAAAATGCTCAAAAACAATGCGTATCCATTTCGCATGATGCACAATAAAACAAATTGACAAAAGAAAACACAAAAACAAGACAAAAACGACAACAAAAAGCAAGGCTCATGAGCGCACTTACTGACGGCTGCCTACTCGGGCGACATCTTGGACTACTTGATTATGGCTAGATATCGGTAAGGGAAGATGGCAGATGATGAAAGTGAAAGCCTCTAGAGGAAAAAGAAGAGTTTTCAATTGCTGTTTTACTAAATGTGTTTATTTAGCTATTTTAACAGAAGTATGTCATATGTGGCGCAGATCGTGTAGCAATACATGCTAATCATAATAGACTGGCGCCGGTGCTGGCGCAGCGGCGTTACAAAGTTGTGCCAGTGGGTGTCAAAATGCGTAAATGGCGCAACGGCGCGGCCCAGATGCATCCCTGCAATGTCGATATTCAAAAAGATGATGTATGCATAGATATTAATACACATATACATATACAGACAGACGGACAGATAAAGACAGACAGATATACAGGGAGGGTTACACGCAGGAAGGCAGACAAGTACCACTTCAACAATAGGTCACGCTTAACTCATTCACTGCCATTTCCAAATTAATTCTGGAATAGAAAAGCCTGACGTGGTGCGCCATTCCCGAATTTGTTTGACTTTTGTTTTTTCTTGGCGGGGGGTTGCCAAGAAAGAGCTCGTCAGACGTCGGGCAATGTTTTTACCTCCCATAAGGGAGCAGCCTTGGGCTTTCGCACAGCCGCCTCCATGTCAAGATCATCGAACTCCAGACCCATAGAACTTAGGAATTAACTTTTTTTCTGATGAAAGAAGAGAGTCTAAGGTTTCTTACGCTGCATTGAATGTGTATGCACAGACACTCCCCAACTTACGAACATTGGAGTTACGAACAATAGTACATACGAACATTTTTGCAGGTATGTTCGGACAGAGATGATGTAAGTTAGCTTTTGTATTGCGCGCCTTTTTCCGGTTGAGCTTGCTTGCGATTGGCTGCGCACTATGCATACACACAGACACATTAGAGGTTTCAAGGGCTGGATGTTTACGTGACGGACACCAACACCGACCAATCAGCTGAAGTGTTGCCAACAAGTTCCGACCCTGATCGGCAGAGCTCGCTTAAAACTGGCGACGTAGAGTATGTGGGCGGGGTGGAAAAATCCCTCTTTCCAGTTGATGCTCTGAGGAGGCGGCGCCAACCTCACGTACGATTGGCTGTGTAGAGTATGTGAGCGGGAAGGAAATCATTTTTTTCCCAGTTGACGCTCCAGGAGGACGCGATGCATAACAAAAAGTAATGGCTGCTTGCAGGTACAGTAAAGTCTCGTTATATCGATATTCAAGGGAGTCCGAAAAAATATCGATATAACCGGGACTATCGATATATCCGATATCGATATAACGAGACTTTACTGTAATTCAGTAATTACGTGCCAGCTGCTTCAGTAATGGCTTACTGAAGACCCAAGGATATACATATTGTCATACAACAGTAGGTATGAATTTATTTTACAACTATTAGAGCAGGGGTGTCAAACTCATTTCACATCGTGAGCCACATATGGCCTCGGTAGACGCCAAGTGGTCCGGACCATTAAAATTATACCATACATGCTATAAATAATCAAAATATCATGTCTTTCATTAGTTTTGGTGTAAAGAAGGACAAGAACATCAGGAAAATGATGACATTTAATGAACATTCCTTTTACACAACATTTCGTTTCATGAACAAATGTGCAATTTACTTTTGTCATTCACATATATGGATTCCAACTGATCCCAATGATTCTACAATGGCACAAAACGTAAACAACAAATTGGTATCGAAAAATATATTAATGCACTTGAAGCTTCAATGAGATTTATAAAGGAATTTTTAAACCATTGTTTTTGTGTTTTTGATATTTGGCATCGTTTGGCCTGTACAAGTACATCAATACCAGGTGTCATGTCCTGAGGAGCTGACACTTTCACAATGTCATTTAAAGGACAACCGACGTCCCCAGACAAGTTGTGTCCATAATTTGTAAAATGGCTTCAAATGTCTTCTATTGGGGGTATTTTAATAAGATTCGACCGTATATAGCTGTATTTTACGTTTTAAGACTCGCTCTGAATATTCAGGAAGTCTTGTTTTTGAGTTGGTGACGAGTCTGTACGTGACGTCACGAAAGGACCGCCCCCCTGACCGAAAAAAGACACATTGTAGCAGTCCTTCCATCACATCAATGTATTTTGCTCTACATGTTTAGTCTGAGAACCGTGTTGCACCCAAAAGCCGCCAGAAGAGGGCATCCAAGGTCCATATAAGGAATTTATCAGCCTGTGGAAGCGGAGGTGGCCACTGGAGGTCGCCATTTTTTGCCTATTTTTTTGGGTGAGAGATTTTCCCCCAATGTTGCCTCAAAATGGCACATATAATTCTTTAATCGATTGCAAAAATGTATGCTTTCCTCTTCAGAACTATTTGAATCATATTCATAACTGGATGAGTAACAAGAAAGCATATTAGCCGAATCTGAAGCCATTGTTTTTATTCTCCAGCAATGCAAGACTTCTTGGCGTGACATCACACACTGGGGGCAGGAATTTCTGAAAATGCCCAATTCGCAGCTCTATTTTTTTGCAGATTTTGGACACTTTAAGTCATTTTTATTGGTGTTTTGCATTTGACTAAAAATATCATACTGCGTGTTTTGGGTATTTTAGATGTTATAAAACGTTTTTCTGATGTCAGCTAAAAAACACAAAAGTGACGTCGGTTGCCCTTTAATTCATGGTATTTACTTGAGTTGATCCGGGCATTCATTTGTCTGGGCATTCGGTTGTCCTTTAAAGGACAACCGACGCCTCAGGACAAGTTGTCCATAATTTGTAAAATCGCTTCAAATGGCTTCTACTGAGCGTATTTTACAGATTCCACCGCATATAGCTATATTTTCCGTTTTAAGACTCGCTTGGAATATTCCGGAAGACTTGTTTTTGAGTTGGTGACGAGTCCTCACGTTACGTCACTGAAGGAACGCCCCTGACTGAGAAATGACACATTGCAGCAGTCCTTTCATCATGTCAATGCATTTTGCGTTACTTTGTTTGGTCTGAAAACTTCGTGTTGATCTGTGTTGATGGCGATATTAGAAGGAAAACACAGAAATAATGCGATGGTGAATCCTTGTGTGTTGCACCGAGCATCTATTTCATATTCTCTGACAAACATTGTAAGGAAACATTGTAAGGAATTAATCAGTGCGTTTCCACGGACTTTGTCGCCATCTTCTGCCTCTTTTTGGTGCTACATTTACCCCCCCCCCCACCACCACCCCGATACCTCAAAATGACAGGGAATACATTATTTAATCGATTGCAAACATGTATGCTTTCCTCTTCAGTCAAAGTCAGTCAAAGTCAGCTTTATTAGAACTATTTGAATCATATTTATAACTGGATGAGTAACAAGAAAGCATATTCTCCGAATCTGAAGCCATTGTTTTGATTCTCGAGCAAGGCAAGACGTCTTGGCGTGACACCACGAACAAGGGGTCGGGACCTTCTGAAACTTGGCCACTTCCGGTTTCAAATTGAAGTACTTTTTAGACACTTGAATTCAGTTTTATTAAGTTTTGCATTTGACTAAAAATATCATGCATTTTAGATGCTATAAACGTTTTCTGATGTCAGTTAGGAAACAAAAAAGTGATGTCGGTTGTCCTTTAAGTGCTTGTTTGTGAGCTTTGAACGCATTTTTGTTTTAGTGATATTCGTTACTGAGAAGATTTGTTCACAAAGGCACAAAGGTAGGTTGTTCCAAACATGCACAAGACTTTAGCAGCCAGGACTGTTAATTTGGGGTACACTGGTAGTTGATAAAATTTATCCAGACCTACAGACTTTCAAATCTGCATCACATTGCAAATCAACCATTTCTTGCTGGATTCCGACCGGTAGATCAAAAGCTTTAACTGTGAAAGGTAAGCGAAAAACCTAAAATTCTGTCTCAAGTTCACCAAATACCGGAAAACGTTTTTCTAACTCCCACAGTAATCCTGCAATCTTCTCTTTGTACCGTTTCACGTCCGCATCAGGTCTGGTCACACACACATATCTCAAACATGAGTCTTATAGTGGCGTCGAATATTATATTACTTCAATACCGAAACTTATGGAAAACACACCAAGCACAAAGGTTTCCCACGCATCTTTGTAAAAAAAATTGACGTGGTCCATTTTTCATTGAAAATTCTGCACTCCTTATCTACTTTTCTCCATTTGGATAATGACATATTGGCTAATGGGGGTGTTGAAACGCCAGTTGAAAAAAAAATACAGTCGTTTTCTTCTGTTGATTGAAACAGTAACACTCTGCCCCCTTGTGGACAATCCTTGAATTGCGCTTCATTAAAAATATGAATTCCATGTCGTTTTTGCATTTTTTCCACTTTTGAACTATCCTGCGGGCCTGATTAAACCGCCTTGGGGGCCTGTGCCGTATGTTTGACACCCCTGTGATAGAGCGTCCGTGTTTTATACATTCTTTTCGTTCAGTGTTTGACTTAAAGGACAACCGACGCCTCCGGACAAGTTGTGTCCATAATTTGTCAAATCACTTCAAAAAATGTGCGATGTGATGCAGGAAAAAAATACTACTGTATTGTAACATCACACTTCAAATGACTTCTACTGGGCGTATTTTACAAAGATTCCACCACATATATGAATTTTACGTTTTAAGACTCGCGCTGAATATTCAGGAGGTCTTGTTTTCGAGTTGATGACGATACCTCACGTGACGTCACGTCTGGAACGCCCCTGACCGAGAAGGCGACACACAATGCATTTTGCGGTACTTTGTTTGGTCTGAAAGCTTCATGTTGATGGCGAAATTAGAAGGAAAACACATAAATAACGCCATGGTGAATCGTTGTGTGTTGCACCAAAACTACTATTTGATACTAGTTGACACAAATTCCCAGCAGACAAATCAGCCCATTTCCAACGGAGCTTGGGCACTATTTTGTGCATTTTCTGGGATGCTTCACATCAGTCCTGACGCCTCAAAATGACCCGGAAGTACTTCTTTAATCGATGCAAACATGTATGCTTTCCTCTTCAGAACTATTTGAATCATATTCATAACTGGATGAGTAACAAGAAAGCCTCTTCCCCGAATCTGAAGCCATTGTTTTGATTCTAGAGCAAGGCAAGACGTCCTGGCGTGACGTCACGAACAAGGGGGCGGGACCTTCTGAGGTCATTTTGAAGTAATTTAAAGCAGATTCTTTACTTACAGACAGTATAGGTGTTCAAATACCTGACATGTTTCGGCGTTTGCTTCCGCCTTCGTCAGAGTGTCACGAATGTTGTTGTGACGCGCCATTTTCAGCTGGTGTTACTATGAGGGCGTGACCTACCTGTCAGATCTGACTAGCAAGCCACGCCCCCCGCTGTCCGCTCGTGCCTCCAGGATGCTGCTCCAGGTAGTAGAGAGCATGTAGGCTCCCTCATCCCTGTTGATGGTCCTTGGTCCTCGCTTCCGGATTTCAATGGCCTCCCTGATCCAGCGCTGATGTTTGTTTTCTTCGGTGCGAATGACTCTGGCCTTCCCGCAGTCCATGATGTGGTTCTCTCTTTTGCAGTGGTCTGTGATGGCTGACTTATGGTACTCCTGTCGTGCTTGTTCTTTTATTGCTCTTGTTTGGATTGTTGCCGTCTCCTTCTCGCACTCGTTGTTGTGCTCTTTTTTTTCTTGTATTGAAACTCCTTCCTGTCTCCCCGATGTATGATTTATTGCATGACTTGCATGGGATTTCATATATTGAGTTGCATTTATTTTCCGGGTGTATTTTGTCCTTTGGGTGTACCAAGATTTGTCGGAGAGTTGTGTGTGGTTTGACCGGTGTGTTTATGTTGTGTTTCCTCAGTGCTCTTTGTATGCGTTCTGTGATCCCTCTCATGTATGGCAATGTTACCATTGCTCTGTGCTCTTGTTTGTTTGTTTGCTTTTTCTTTCTCCCCCGTCTTGTGTTGTTTTTGTTTTTGACCTGCTCTCCCCCTTTAGTTATTGCCCACTGAGGATATTGGCATTTTTGTGGTGCGTGTTGTATATGTTTTTCCTCCTGTGTTGTGTCTTCCGGGTCCGTGATTATTGTGGTGCGTTCATGTAATGTTCTGACAACTGACAACTTATGAATAGTGGGGTGTTCGGATGTCCAAAGGAGATATTGTCAGTATGTGTGGGTTTTCAGTGTACTTTTATTTTGATGTCCCCGTTGTCCGTGTGGTGTATGTTCAAGTCCAAGAAGGCGATGGAGTGGTTTGTTTCTTCTTCATGGGTGAACTTGATACTGCCTATGGAGTTGAGGTGTTCCGTATGTCCCGTTTTGATTTTTTTCCAGAATGTCGTCCACATAACGTTTCCATAGTGTTGGTTTGTATATTTCCGGGGCTGTTGAAAGCGCTTTCTGTTCCAGGTCCTCCATGAAGAACCCACACATGATGGCAGAGAGTTGGTCCCCCATTGTGAACCCTTCTTTTTGTCTGTGTATGGTGTTTCTAAATTGGAAATATGTGGATGTGGCAATGAACTGAAGTAGCTGGGTTATGGTCATGTGCTGTTAGATTTGTGCGTTTTTTGAGTGTCCTGTCTGCTTTGAGTCTGTCTTGTACTATCTGAATGGTGGCTTTGGTGGGTGTTTTGGTGAAAAGTGAGATGACGTCATGTGATATGAACATTTCGTCTTTCTGTACTTTTATGATGGCGAGTTCTGTAGCGAGTTGCCTTGAGTTGGTCCGTGTGTCCCAGTAATGGTTGTATTATATCTGATAGTGCTTTTGAGAGGTTGTACGTGACTGATCCGATGCTGTCTACTATGGGGCGGAGGGGTGTATCTGGTTTGTGTATTTTTTGGCGTGCCGTAAATCCTGGGGATGATGTTTGCTGTAGGTACCAGGTGGTTGTACGACTCTTTGTTTATTTTATTTTCGTTTAATAGGGGTTTGAATAGTGCTTTAAGTTTGTTTTTCTTTTCTTCTGTTGGGTCTTTCTTTAATATTTCATAGGCGTCGTCCTGTAATAACTGCTGCATCTGTTTTTCATATTTTTCCGTGTCCATAATAACTGTTGTTCTGCCTTTGTCTGCGGGGAGTATTGTGATGTCATTTTGAAGTAGTTTTGGGACACTTTAAGTCATTTTTATTGGTGTTTTGCATTTGACTAAAAATATCAGCCTGCGTGTTTTGGGTATCAGTCAGTTAGGAAACAAAAAAAATGGTGTCGGTTGTCCTTCAAACATACATTTCATACAAAATATAGCATTAAAGCAATTTACGAATAAATTCACCTGACGAACGACCGATCGGAACGTATCTCGTTCGTAAGGTGGGGAGTGTTTGTAGTTCTAAAACTCAATATTCTGTGGGTCCTGCAATTTGAGTGAAAATGACCAAAAACCTGCCAGTGGAGTGGACACATTTTTACACATCATCTGGCAGTGAATGAGTTAATTTCGGAGAATATCACAACATTGAAATTATCTCACCAGGCTTCACGATGGAGTTGAGGTCAACTTCAATACCTTCTACATGTGGCCAGGGTACAATAGGCTTAAAATGGTTTGCTGGGTCTCCTTGGGGAAGCAATCCATAATCCTGCAGTAGATGGAAATGACATTCAGAAGAAATGTTGATTCATATTCACATACACATATAGGCACTTCACTCAGTCAAAACACCTCTGTTCTCTGTTCAAATGAGACAAAGAAAAATACTTTCAAATAATGACAGTGGCTGTACGTATGTATTTGGTTTTTCTACTTTCATTCCTTTCATCACTTTGCTGCTGTGAAATGTAAATTTCTCCACTGTGAGACTAATAAAGGCAAATCCTATCCAAATCCAAAGTCTTTCCACCATGAATATGACATAACTCAACACAGGGTGCCTGAAAAAAACTGATTTGAAGCATGCGTCCTATGACTTGTTATTTTTTGACATAAGAGTTATGGTTGGGAAGCATTTGAATTATTGCTTTCTTTCTTTCTTTTCTGCTTTTTCTTTCAGGGGTCGCCACAATGAATCAATGTCCTCCGTCTTCAGAGGGTCGCATATTGGTTTTGCCCAACCTTTTACGTTGGATGCCCTTCCTGCCACAACCCTCTGTATTTTTCCGGTTCCAATTCAGTTGCTCTCAGTTTAACGCATTATTATCTGTATTAATTTCAATAAATTTTGATGGGATTACATTTTTTTAGCGCGAGATTAATGTGACACCACATCACACAGGGTGTTTTATTGCTCTAAAATAAACTAAAAACAAAATTATGACAGGTCCACATGCTTGTCCGTTTGGTCAACTAGCCGAAAACGAATACTTACAGTGCTTTTGAATAGAAAGTTTAATTGAAAGAAGTTGCCGGATGGTTCCACTGAAGAGACCAACGTTATCCATGTGTTTTCCAGTTGTGAACTGAGCTATCATCGTAGCACGTAAGAAGCTTCTTATTAAGGCAGGGGTGTCAAACTCATTTTTTGCCGTGGGCCACATTGTAGTTACGGTTTCCTCTCGAGGACCGTTATGAATTTGGAGAAACCATTACAATATTTCATCTCCACATATTGCAAACAGAACGCACAAGAAACGAAAGAATAACTACAGTAAAGTCTCGTTATATCGATATCGGTTATATCGATAGTACCGCTTATTACGATACTATTTTCATTTCCCTTGCACATTTCTAGTCTTTTTATGTATAATTAGTACCGTTTAGTACGATACCCGGTTATTACGATAATCCGGTTATTACGGTGCTCCTTTTCATCCCCCGCCGGCCATTTTTGTTGTTTATATCGATATATCCGTCGCGCCATTGGTCAACTTAGTCACGTATCTTGTTACGTGAGCCGCCATCGGTCGCGCCATTGGTCGACTTGGTCACATGAGCCGCCATCGGTCGCGCTATTGGTCGACTTGGCCGTGTGACTTTGTCACGTGACACGCCATCGGTCGCGCCATTGGTCAACTTGGTCACGTGTCACGCCATCAGTCGCGCCATTGGTTGACTTGGTCAGGTGACTTGGTTACGTGCCCAGCACCCGTGTAGCAGAGCCATTTTCATTTTCAGACGCTAGCTCGTGTGTAGCAGACGAGATTGAAGTGTTTGTGTTAAAAGGTAAAAATGGGAAGCAGAAGAAGATTGATGACTTTTTTAAATTGTATACATAATACAGTAAGATGTAAGCGTTGCAGTTTCCCTGTTGTGTTATGTACATGCCCACTGTACTGTATATGAATGCAATCGTTTTTTGCAACAATGTTTCTTGTTTTGTCTGCTGAAGCGCGATGATTTTGAAAATTATTAACATTCCATACTGTGTATTAAAGGACAGCCGATGTCACTTTTTATTCAAATGCAAATAAAAATGACTTCACGCTAAGACGTCTTGCATTGCTTGTGAATCCAAACAATGGCTTCAGATTCGGATAATATGCTTTCTTGTTACACATCCAGTTATGAATATGTTTCAAATACACTGTAGTTCTGAAGATTAAAGCATGCATGTTTACAATCATTAAACAATTATATGTGCCATTTTGAGGCAACATTGGGGGAACATCTCTCACCCAAAAAAAAGGAGCTAATGGCCAGCTCCGTTTCTTATATGGCGCTTGGCTGCCCTCTTTTGTTTAATGCAGTTCGGCGCAGGATCGGATATATCAATATTTTTTCGGTCTCCCTTGAATATCGACATAACGAGACTTTACTGTAGTCACTCAATAGGTACAAAGTTTGCTGGGGAGGTCTTCGAGCTTTGCTGTGGGTTGCTATATTAGCACCTTTGTTGTTATGATTATCTGTACCAGGAGCAACCTCAACATACGCACTGATAGTAGCAATGTTTCTCGAGTAAACAGCTCCCTCCAGCAAGTAGAAAAGACTGGCATATTTTAGACCTTATATGCACCACTCACCACAGGTCTGGAATGCAGGCAGGCCAGTCCATTATGTGCAGTCTTTTCCCACAAAGTCACACTCCTATAACGTGCAGAATGCAGTTTGGCATTGTTCTGTTGAAATAAGGTGTGTCCGTGAAAAAGACACACCTTTGATGGTCTTTTCAGTCGTAATTTGTGTTTTCTCAGATGTGTAAATTGGCCATGGCATTGGCTTTCCGTACAACACGTGCTTGCCAGTTTTTTTTTCTTCCGACCCAGAGGGCACGAACATCCATCATTTTAAAAAAGCACTTTCAAATTGGTCCTTGTCCAACCACTTTCTTCTTTCAATCAGTCCATCTTAGATGTGCTCAAGCCCAAAGAATCCAGCAGTATTTCTGGTGCTGTGGCTTTGTAGAGTTTATTTAGCGTTTTAAGTTGCACTTACAGATGTAGCATGCGACTGTATTTACTGACACTGGTTTTCTGAAGTGTTCCTGAGCTCCTGTGTTTATATATTTACACATGGATGTTGGGTTTTGATGCAGTGCCGCCTGAGGGAACGAAGGCCACAGGCATTCAACGTTAATTTTCGGCCGTCCCGTTTACATGCAGCGATTTCTCCAGATTCTCAGAAACTTTGGATGATATTATGTTCCAAAATCCCTAAATTGCTTTGAAGTGTTCAATGAAGAACATTGTCCTGAAACTGTTCGACTACTTTTCATCTTGGAGTATTTCACAAAGTTGTTCACAACCTTGCCCTACCTTTGCTTGGCAATGGCTGTTTCAGGTATGCTCCTTTGTTAGCCTGGTCAACTGAGGGATGTTTAAAAGAGGTGTTTGATGAGCAATATCTAACTTCCTCAGCGATTTTTGCCACTTTTCCCAGAATTATTCAAATGTGTTGTAGGCAAAATAGTCTAAATATCCGAGCCGCTTATCCTTGAGGTAACATACCTGTCAACCTTGGCTAATAGCTGCCCGATTACAATTCCCGTATAAAAGTTGTAGTATGCCGTACATTATTTGAAATGATAAAAAAACGCTAACACAAGCGGAAATGCAGTTTACCGCGCATGCGCACATTATGCTTTCATAATCGACCATACGCAGCGATAACAAATATAGACATATGATCCGAGTATTACTTTTGCTCCCCTTATTAATGATTGCAATTCCCCTTATTAAGCAATAACAAACCTTACAAACAATCTGACACATGATTATTTACTTATAGCAAGAATAAAAACAGAGATAGAATAAAAACAAAGGTAATTTGTTTACATTATTTTAGTTACTTAATACACACCACAGGCAATTATTACATTGCTACATTTTCCACGTGTCCTGCATTTTTAAAGTGGCTCTTTAGATCGTAAAATCCACTTGCAGCAATGTTTACATCCTTTTCATATGGAACGCAGAATGAAAACTGAGGACCTTTTGTCGACGATCTTATCCATCCAGCGTATTCACCTAAGAGACTCTCCCATTTTTTTTGGTGGTGATCCGATCCAAGAGTTTTTCTCTTCTTACTTGGCGGTTCACCCATGCTTACTTCTACGTTATAACTAGTTGATTCCTCCATTGCAACACAAATTATTAGTGCAACAAGTTACAAGTTATTTAGTTTTTTTTTGTTCTTTTGACTTCAAGACGGCGCCGCGAGAGTGGCTGCCTTTCCAGCAGCTCATGTATTTTGTTTTTCTACTTTCATTTCTTTCATCACTTTGCTGCTGTGAAATGTAAATTTCTCCACTGTGAGACTAATAAAGGCAAATCCAATCCAATCCAAATGCCGGACTCCAAATACGGAAACGGAAATACAAAATCAAACGAAAACAATGTGATGCGCATGCGCATATCATGCTTCATCAACAAAGACTCGGTAACAGAAGAAAAAAAATATCGTATAAAAGTTGTTATACGGTGTAGACAATTAAAAATGATGAAAGAAACGTATACAATTCGGGGAAAACGTATAAGTTGAGTGGTATGTGCGTATCTGGGCATACTGGAAACATTCCAAGCTGTATTCGGCAGTAGGCTAAGCTGTACCTGAACACATGGTCAAAAAATCCCCATTCCCTGATGCCAACAAAACGATTGGATGTCAGTAAAACTTATTGAGTAAAGCAGCGACACAGTGCACTGAATTAACCAACAGCAAGTTACAACATTGACTCCCTTAACATTAAACTCTCTTCTCGCTGCTCTATTTCAGAGTTCAACTGCAACTGTTCAGCTACATATGTCAATATGCTTTTTCTATTATACTTGCAAAATGTACAGTTTTTTTTATAAAACATTCTTGCACAGTGACAGTATACAACCAAGTCTTCTGGCATTTTTTTTATTATGCTTTTTTATTATGATTAAAGGCTTTCTGATTCTAATAACCGATTGCCTTAAGTTTGAACAAGGAACATCAGATTTTTAAGCCGTGCTGTGAGCTTCTCTCATTCACTGCCAGACAATGTGCAAATCAGACTCTGAATCATCTTTGGATTGGATTGGATGTGCCTTTATTCGTCTTGCAGTGGAGAAATTCACAGCAGCAAAGTTATGAAAGGAAGAGGAAAGGAAAGAAAGAAGAAGACAAAGAAAATACAGGAGTTGCTGGAAAGGCAGCCACTCTCGCAGTGCCATCTTGAAGTCAAAACAAAAAAAACTAAAATAATATGACAACACAAAGACAGAGTCATTCATTCTTGAGCACTTGTTTAGAAACCATAGGAATGACAAATCTGCAAATACATTTTCACACTGTATTGCTGAATGTGAGCGATTGAAAATTGGAGAATCAGTACGCAATGCTTAGTACATCAGTATCATGTGTGACGGTAGCACAGATTCTTCAGTAACAGAGGAAGAGATTTTATATGTCAGGCGGGCTGTGGCAGGTGAAACAATGTAAGCTTCTCCAGCATAAAAGCAGTTGAAGAGGGGTGATGCTGACCATGTCACATCGAGCAGAAAAGTCCATATGCACACTCACAGGCCAAGAAAAACAGGAATGGATGGGTCGGCTAGTAGTAGTTATTTGCCAAGTTTTGCCATGTCCTGATTATTTTTTTTATTTTATTATGGTGCTCTGAATTCTTCTCGTTTTTTTTATTATTGAACAACAGTATCAAAATACTCTTGAAATACAATAAAATGCATATTGTCTATAAACAATTAATAATAATAATCCATTTAATTTCTAAGCACCTTTCAAAACTCTCAAGGTCACTTTACAATCAGAAAATCGTTTTTTTTCTGCGGTGTAGTCTTCTGTGCCATTTTTACACAAGGATGAACTTACTGAGATCAGACACATTTTGGCTAATTGATTTTCTGATTGGCTAGTAACATTGTAAGGTAACTAGTCCGGCTGGTTGGTAAGAAAAAAATATAGGCCTGCAACGTCATGCTTTTCAATTCCGAATAAATTCGGGAAGGGCATGAATGAGTTAAGACAATCTAAGGTGCGTCCTTTAGTATGGAAAATTAAAAAGTACTGTTTTTTTATTCATAAAGTTTTACAATTCAACTTGGTGTATGTTGTAATGACATGAGGAAATCGTATTTGCATGTTCAACAAGTGATGCCTGGCTATAGACCAAAGGAGCATGCACGCTCCTGCAAGTGAGTCTGATGACAGCCTACGAGAGCCACTAGTCAATTGCCTTCTCCCTCCAACCGACACAGCCGTCCTAATAAAGAACCTCAACTCTATCCAGAAGTTTACCGAATCATTTACCGAACCCGCTTACACAAAGATACACATATGTTTTTTAGCTTCTATAAAAATAAATGTAAGCAGATGTGTACAAACACATCTATACACAAAATTCAGTCAATTTAATTGGCTGGACACCCCTATGGTTAAAAGCAATTTTAAATAGCAGGCCACTGGCGTCACATCAGGATGTTTGCAAAGTTCCACACCATTAAATAAAGACGACGTATCACCAACTACAATTGAAGCCCTCGAGCATTCGTGTCACATTTTAGGCGAGCAATCAAACTATCACGACAAAAATCTATGAAGCTATATCAAGATTAACTTCAACAGTATCACCGAGAAGTGTAGTTCAGAGGTGTCCAAACTCGGCCCGTTTCCATCTCTCTCTGCTACAACACACCTGTTTCAAATGATCAAGATAGCTATCTTGCCTCTTCGGAGCTTCTCGATGACCTTATCCTTCGGATCAGGTGTATCGGCAGGGAGATAACAAAACAAGCAGGACACTGTCTTTTGCGAACCAAGTTTTCAGAACGTTCGTAAAAAGCTTTTGAAGTGATTTAATTGAAATTCATTTACTCACCCGTCCTCCAAAGTGATTCCCGATGCTCAGTTTGGTTAATGAAGACCACAACACCGCTAGTACGAGAAACATAAGAATGAGAAGTAAGCCACGTAAAATAAATCCAAATTTAAATCTCATGTTGGAAGATCTTCCGAAGGAACCGAGAATCGAGCAGCTTTACACAACACAATACGATGTTAATGTCTGCAGACCTGTACTGGCTAAGTCTCATTTCTTTAATTGTTAGGTATTTCATGTTTGATCCTCGACCTCATCTAGACACATTAGCTCCTCCCACCAGAGAAATAGGCTGCGACCGAAGGTGTACACGATGTCAGGGTTACGCCATTTTGTTGCTGCGTCCAAACAGTCAAGTCACGTGCTCCTTGTTGCATTCGCGGGAAGTCGAATACAGTAAATGACTTGTTTCACTTCCGGTTTAAAGTGCACGGGAACGCTCATTTGTGCTTGGAGGTAGTAGTTACAAAATAGGAAAAAAAGGATACTGACTCCAATGTAATGTATTCTGAAATGGTGACCCGTATCAAGACACAGACAATGAATGACAAAATGTAATTACAATATTAATAACTTATGTGATTGTGCGTGTCTGTCTGTGTGAGTGTGCGTGCGTATATATGTATGTATGTATGTATGTATGTATGTATGTATACGTACGTACCCATCAATCGGGCATGTACGTACATGCATGCATGTATTTATTGGTACACCAACTAAGTTATTTGTAATAACTTCATGTAACACAACCTGATTTGTACCGAATACAGAAAGACATCATTGAACCACCGTCTCTGGATGAGAAGGTTTCTTCAGCCGTCATCTGTACATTTTTTGAAGGTGTCTGACGTTTCGTCTCCTAAACAAGAGGCTTCGCCAGCGAGCTAAAGTCTTACTGGTCGTATCGGCCCTATTTATATATCCCCAATGTTCAGACATGGCGGCGCTGGACACAGCTATGATAGGTCCCTACTCTCTGGTTGGGGGAGCAGAGGACCACTCCCTGTGGCTCCACTGATTGTTCCTACATTCCTGACTAACGACTGGCCTGTTTGCCACACTCCCTCCGGTATCACCTCATCAATTAAGAATGTTGCCTAACCTGTTTTGTCTAAGCAGGCTATTGTATGAACGAACCAAATTGAACCTCACCACACCAGACCGGTTTAATGAAGGATTTTGTTGTTTTATGAGAATCGCTTCTTTTACTCCCCTTTCAAACATCTGTCTTTCGCTAAGATTTTAACCTCATTGTCGTCAAATGAGTGGTTGCTAGCTTTTAAGTGCATATGTACTGCTGCTTGAGGCCCACTAGTATTATCCCTGCGATGTTGATAAAGTCTTTTTTTGAGAATTTGTGGAGTCTCCCCATTGTACTGCTCTTTACAATTTTCATTCTTACAATGTATTGAATAAACTACATTACTTTGTTTTTCATTTGGCAGCCTATCTTTTGGATGCACTAATTTTTGCCTTAATGTGTTTATCGGTTTGAAATAAGTAGGAATTTTGTGTTGCCAAAGGACTCTGTAGTTTTTCAGAAACTCCTGCAGTGTACGGTACTGCTACTCCTCTCCTTTTTGTATCTTGAGAATTTTTGGTTTCATTCCCTATTCTTTCTTTCTGACATTTGCTGAATGACCACTGAGGGTACCCACAGTTAGTGAGTGCTCTACTGATATGTTTTGACTCCTTTTCTCTACCTTCAATGCGTGTTGGTATTAGTTTAGCCCGATGCTGGAGGGTTCTGATAACTCCTAGTTTGTGTTGTAATTAATGGGTGGTTAGAATCAAAAAGTAAGTATTGGTCAGTGTGCGTAGCCTTCCTAAAGACTTCTGTTTTTAGCGCTCTGTCCTCTTTTATAATTACTTTACAATCCAAAAAGGCTAGTTGGTTCTCTTTAATGTCCTCACGAGTATATTTAATTTTGATGTCTCGAGTTGAGGTGATCTGTGAAGGATTGAATTTCTTGTTTTTTAATAATGTTGAAAGTGTCATCCACATATCTAAACCAGTGCCTCAGTTTTGTCCCCGGGAAGGATGTGAGGGCCTGTTTCTCCATCTCTTCCATGTACAGAATAGCCACTATGGGTGAAACTGGTGAGACAAGCTGCATACAAAGTGCTGTTCATGGACAACTATCATGTACAAGCAATAAAATACTCGAAAGATAGTCGAAAGCACCAGACAGTAAAACTAAGATCAAATCTGAGTCATGCTGACTCAAATGCCAAAGAGTAGAAGTGAGTTTTATTATTATAAGTGAGTAATAAAATGCTCTTCAGCCATGTACAAATCACCTGGAAATTAGCCATGCACCTGTTATAAAATAACATCCAAATAAATCTGGGAAGAACTTGAGACGAGATCATTATTTCAGTATGCATTCTTGTACAAACATGTTTGCTTCTTGATGTACCAAGCAAGACTACATTTCTCGAATGTTACACACAGGAGATGGAAAAAAGACGTCGTTGACATGATGTGAAAGATATTCATTCATACACTGCCCTGCCAGCAATTTTGTGACATTCGGCTTCAGTCCAAAAGTGAAGTACCACTTAGTTTAGACATTGGATAACCTTCTCCTCGATCATACAGAACGCGGCGATGTCTGACAGGTCAGAGATGAAGGCATTGCAGGCTTGTATACTGATCTTCTTGCAGCCTCTTATGTCCAGTAGAGTCAAAGAGCAGATGCGCTTCAGGTAGGACATGCAGTCATCGGTCAACTGATAACAACCTGTTTTGGCACACAGACACAATTGATTGGTTAGTTTTCTTACTGAGGCAATCGCTGAGTAGCAATACTCAATGTTTTTTTTTTTTTCGGGTCGCGTGAACACCGGTGCCTCTGGCAATATGAAAGAAATATGCCAGTTGTTTTATAGAGTTAGGTGCTGTCCTTTTGGACCATTACAAGACATACAAAAAGAATACCTGATAGAATGAGTTCACTGAGGTTCTTGCGAGTATGTGTGCCCACTGCTGCCAGCAAAGCTATTGAAGAATCTGTAATGTTCTTGCAGTGGGCCAGATCCAAGTTCTCCAAGTCGGGCATATGATGCTGAATAAGTCTCAAAGTAGACTCGTTGATATCCAGACCAGAGAGCTGCAGCGTCACTATGTTCTTTAGTCTGCAGTAAGATGACTTGGAGCCTATGATGGTGGGAGTGAAAAAGGTGCCTTCAATTCAGTGGAAAGAAATGCAAGACGTGCTGGCCCATTTATTTCTGCTATATCTTACCATGATGGGTGAGGAGCTCTTTAAATTGAGCATCTTTAATGCCTTCACACCAACGCAGATCCAGGAGTCGAAGAGAGGGAAGAGTAGGGGAGACCAATGCTGACAGGCATGTCCATGACAGGCCAGCTACCCTTAACTGTCGAAGACCTAAAGAAAAAAAAATTGAAAAACCTGTAGGTAGGATAACCTCTGAATCACCATTCAAAGTCGAGCAACTGAGACGTTTGGCAAAGGTAGGTAAATGCACGTTCATGTCAGAGTTGGTCAGGGTTCATTCAAGGTCACAAATGTTTTCTAGAAGATTGTGAATTTTTTAGGTGTTTTTTTGTTGTCAAAAAGAAATATTGACAGGTTAAAAATTCCCTTGCGACAAGAAAAGTACAGCCAAGTTAATCGTCCAGCGCCAGAGACACAAAATATACGACATGTACTCGTACCTGGTAGCCTGTTTAGAAGACAGTTGAGCTGTCTTTTGGCCACGGGTGTCCATGAGAGGTCCAAAGAAGTGGGCCGATGTTTTATGATCCCTGCCAAGGCGTGGTTACTCAGGGGGTTGAATCGACTCATATTCAGATGGCTCCATAGATGCTTATCAAAGCTCCTGCAACCACATAAGAACATGCCCTTTTATGATCCCTGCCAAGGCCTAGCAACTTGTCAATTTGGTTCTTCAACGCAGGTCATGATTCAGAGTACCACATTGATTTATGACATACCATTTATACCAGGCCTTGCAGACAGTCATGCACTTGAGCAACTCAGCTCTGTTAAGGTATCTGAACACAGACACCCACACTTCCTTTTCTCCGCTACTCTCATCCACATCCTGAAAAGAAGACAGGGACAGCAGGGAGGGAGGTGACATTGCAGGAGAGACACAAGAGGTGGATGGTTCTCCTTCGTCTGAGGATGCACACTGATCAATACTGCCCCGGATGACAAAGTTTCCTCGATGACTTGGCCTGCAAGATAACATTTGACGAGTTTGATCACATACACGTGTACCAACATACTAATTTATTTATCAAGTGCTCAACTTAAATTAATGAATGTGAACAATGTTGTTAAACTGAGAAAAAAAATGCACAATGATCTGAAATGAAGTCGGAATGTCACCCCATTAATCAATGAGATGAGGAGGAGTATATTACAGGAAAAAAATAAGAAGCTATAGAGACATAAAAATACCAGGACCAGTAGCATACCCAATCTAATTCATCAGCAATGTTACCAGAGTGATGATAGTTAATTGTGACGTTTGAGAACTGATTAAAATAATTAAGTAGATTTGCTTTCTTTACTATGTTTGAAAACAGAATAGGTAAAGGCTAATTAATCCATGGACAGAGAGTTGTTGAACCTCATTACAACGTACCCCATAGCAAATCTGTACGTTCTAACTGTGTTTGTCACTAATTTCAATAAAATGACCACCAACTAAGATCTAAAACGTATCATAAAGTATACATACCCTTTATAAATGTACAAGCGTGAACATATAACACAAGTGTTAGCCCTCAACGGTTAGTTGTGTTGGGACTAAGATGTCATGGAGAATTGTTTAAGGTCTGAAAGGTATGATGTAACCACGTGAGGGATTCACCCATGATCTTGATATAATCAGAAGAGAGGAAATCATTAATGACACTTTCGAGTTTTGGTGCTATATTGGGTGCAGAATCCAGACTGAAAGAGTTCATAATAGGGCATTGTTGGTGAGATGGGTCTTAGTTGCTCCTTGATATGCAACTAACATAATACAGGTGGGTTTTCAAGTATCAAGAGCTTAACGCAACATTCTCTACACAAGCCAAATAAGTTGATTTTTCGTAAATGTTAGAGCGAATGGTCTTGGCGCAGGGCGGCCCGGTAGTCGAGTGGTTAGCACGCTGGTTTCACAGTGCTGAGGTCGTGAGTTCAAGACTCGGTGTGGCCTCCCTGTGTGGAGTTTGCATGTTCTCCCTGTGCCCGTGTGGGTTTTCTCCGGGTTCTCCGGTTTCCTCCCACATTCCAAAGACATGCATGGCAGTCTGATTGAACACTCCAAATTGTCCCTAGGTGTGAGTATGAGCGTGGATGGTTGTTTGTCTTTATGTGCCCTGCAATTGGCTGGCAACCAATTCAGGGTGTCCCCCGCCTTGTGCCCGAAGACAGCTGGGATAGGTTCCAGCACCCCCCGCGACCCTAATGAGGATGAAGCAGTCTGGAAAATGGACGGGTGGATGGGTGTTGGCGCCTTGGCGATGTTTTCTATTTTTTTGGGGGAGGGGGGGAACACCAACCTTCCTGGACCTTGTGGAATTTGCCTTTCCTTGGTGTTGTCATTGCTCTTGAACCTTAAAGCTTTGTTAAAAGTGGTCTTTCGGTTGATGCTTGGTTGACCACATGCATTTATTTGAGGTGACCTCAAACCCATTCCAGCTTCCATTTTTGGATCGATTGAATCTGCAAAGAAAAACAAAAAAAATATTTTTATTTAGGCATGAAAGTAACTGAAGTTTCATGATGATAGTGTAAAAGAAAGACGACTTTTTTTCTCCAATTTTTGTTTTACACCAGGAAATTTAGTTTGTGTTTGGTTTGCTAATATATCTTCACACAGTGAAGCTTCCAGCTGCCCGCTGCGAATAATCGCGACTGAACAAAGTAGCAGAAGAGAAAATATTTTTTTCAGAATAAGAGACTTTTACTGGAAAATAAAAGGAAAGCTGTGATTCAGACATTATTGCAAGTGCCACTTAAGGTTCGGGTAAATAGACTTTACACAGTGACGTGCAGTCAGGGGAGGCAGGTGAGGTCATGCCTCACCTGTCATCATGGAAATATCAAATGAAAAAATAAATTAAACAATTATATTGATTTAGTGATTTGTACTTTAAAGTTCTTTTCCATTTAACTTCACCATTTGTGATTTTTTTTTTTTTTTCAAAATCGCTGACTTTTCACATTTACTGGTCAAATACTAAGTAGAGACTAGCGGTGAGGCGGTAGCCTCACCATGGATTGCGCAATGACTATGCTAACTGTGCTGGCTTGCTCTGCAGGGACACTGCATTGCTGTCCCTCTGCATATCGCTATTAAAGTGTTCAAATACTTTTAGTATATGAACTAAATTTCTACAGTTTAACTGGTGTATATAATGTGCAGTCACTGTACATTATAAACACCGTACTACAGTGTTTATTTTATTTAATTTTGATCAAAACTGTGTGCATAGATGAGGCACACAGTTCTCCTGCCTCATGATAGGGGGTTGGGGGCGCTGGTGATTCCAGAGATTCTTCTTGCGACTCCTTGGCTGCAGAATAATAAAATTAGTTACTGCAAGCTACAGTAAACAGTTAGCAAGTTAAGTGCAACCATGCAGTCATTTTTTCTTGTTCCTTGGCCTTATTTTCAGAATGGAGGATTACATATCTAAATGTAAAGAATTTTCTAAATTGGACTTTCAATCAAAGCAGGAGATAATAATAATAATATAATAATAATAGCTCACAAACGGTGAGGGATGAATGTAAATCTCCTGGACAGCTTCTCAGCTTTTTGGCCCAGAAGGATATCATTGAAACTATTCCTGAGGTGACAAAGTTGCTCCAGCTCGTGCTCACTGTTCCAGCTACAACAGCATCCGTGGAGCGGTCGTTCTCAGCACTGAAAAGACTGAAACCATACAGTCGGAATAGGACTGATCAAGGACGACTTTCTTTGCCGGCAGTGATCTCTATTGAGACAGAGAGACTTTTAAAACTGAAGAAAGATAAGGAAGGCTTCTACAAAGAAGTTATCGATGCCTTTCTTCAGAAGGAGCAGTGCATGGACTTCATTTATAAGTAAAGGTAACATGATAAAGCTTTTTTTTAAATATTTTTATATGCTACAGTTTGTACATATAAAGAATGCTGACGTGACATTTTAAACAAAACATGTTAACTGTTGCCAATCAAATGGTGAATAAGCTATTCTGTAGAGTTGTCAGGGTCTGCTTGTAAATCTGACTGTGATGACGTCAGTGCCTCACCAGCAATGAACCTCATCGCACGTCAGTGACTTTACACATGCATCGTTTCTGAGTTTGGGACATGATGGTGTGCTAACTTACTAAAATACATTATTTGTGTGTGAGTTTAAGTGTGCGTATATATATATATATATATATATATATATACAGTGGTACCTCGGTTCTCGAACGCCTCACAGTTCGAACAAATCCGTGTTCGAACAAAATATTCGAGATATTCTTGCTTCGGCGTTCGAACTTCAATCGGTGTTCGAACGCCAATACGACGCGTGAGTGCGTACGCGAGGGTGAGGTGCTGAGCGGCGTACAGGTGTATCGCTCTCTCCGTGACCAACTGTTGTCGCTAGCGGACGTGCTGCGTTTTGCTCTAGCGTTTAATATAGGTGTACGAAGAGTTTTAGCCCCTAATCATGCCTCCAAAGAAAGTAAGTGCTGCTTAAAGTGACAAAAGAAAAGTAGTGCGTACAACTATTGCATTTAAGAAAGAAATACAGTAAAGTCTCGTTATATCGATATCGGTTATAACGATAGTACCGCTTATTACGATATTATTTTCATTTCCCTTGCACATTTCTAGTCTTTTTATGTATAATTAGTACCGTTTAGTACGATACCCGGTTGTTACGATAATCCGGTTATTACGGTGCTCCTTTTCATCCCCCGCCGGCCATTTTTGTTGTTTACATCGATATATCCGTCGCGCCATTGGTCAACTTGGTCACGTGTCTTGTTACGTGAGCAGCTCTCCCGAGCAGACGCCATTTTCAGACGGCAGCTCGTGTGTATCAGACGGCTGCTCGTGTGTCTTCAACAATGGACTGTTTTGGATGCCATCAGAGCAATTTCCAAAGCGTGGAGCACGGTGTCCGAAAACACCATCAAGAACTGCTTCCGTCACTGCAAATTTGAAAATCCAGGGTGCAGTGAGGAAACATCTGCAGCTAACGAAGAGGATGACGACAACATTCCTCTTGCAGTGTTGGCTGAAAAGCTAAAAGTCGCCGACATTGCATCGTATGTCGCAGTCGACAAAGACATTGCGACATTCCCAAGCTCATCAGATGCGGATATCGCAGCGGAGGTCAAAGCCAAGTATGCCACAGTAGATTCCCGTGATGATGATGATGCTGATGACGATGAAGAAGAAGCGACTGAATGCACACCTTTTGCAACTTCGACAAAAGCGTTGCAAGGGGTTGCGGACACGCGATCTTTCTTTGAATCCGTAGAAAATGCATCCGGTTTTTTAGAAACGTTAAACAAGATGGAAGTGTTCATATTAAAATATAAAAATGTGAAGCAGAAGAAGATTGATGACTTTTTTAAATAGCTTACATACATACTAATTGCAGTGTTATGTACATGTACTGTTACATGAATGCAAGCGTTTTTTGCAACAATGTTTGTTGTTTTGTCTGCTGAAGCGTCATGATTTTGAAAATGACTGTACATTCCATACTGTGCATTAAAGGGCAACCAACATCACTTTTTGTGTTTCTTGAGTCAGTCAAAAAGCTGTTGTAACGTCACAGCTGCGCGCCGGGATTCTATTCAGCCACTCTCGAACGTCACGTAAGTTATGTAAACGTTGCAGTTTTGGTTTTTCATCCATGTACAGTATTTAATTGTGTTGCATCCAGATATCTTTATTGTTTGCAACAATCACTGTTTTTCATATGATTGTACATGCTGGCGTTCGTGGCTTCGTGTGAATAGAACTTGACGATTTAGCATTGGTTGGTTGCATTTTTGAAAGGAAATAGTCATTAAAAAGTGTAAAGACGTTTTTATTTTATGCACAACTTTATTTTTCACTTCACTACTGTACAAAAAACATGTTAGATACGCAATCCATGAACCCAATGATGAAATTACATGCCATAACAAAGGTGCCGCATTTACGCACCCCCCCACAGGATCGGATATATCGATAGTCCCGGTTATATCGATATTTTTTCGGATTCCCTTGCGTATCGATATAACGAGACTTTACTGTAATCACAAAATATGAAGGAGGTGTGCGAGTGTCTGATCTGGCGAGGGAATACAGCATGGCGAAATCTACGATCAGTACGATATTAAAGAATAAGGAGGCTGTGAAATCTAGTGATGTAACTGGGAGTGAGAGCAAATGTCATTGGATAGATATTTTAAGAGAAAAGAACATCCTGTAGCCGAGTCATCCGTAGCTGTCATGTTCCGAGCGAGAGTGACGGCAGATGACTCGTCGGAACGTAGTGGAATGTTTGGGATCCCAAAACAGACACGTACGAACCAAGCAGGATGTTTATTCACAAATAAAAGAAAACACAGCGAGTAAGAAGGCAAGGGGTGATCCAACCCGCTTACTACGCCAAAAAGCAAATGGCACACGAGGGTGCAAAATTACGCAATCCCGGAAGATAACATAAATTTACGGGACACAGGGAAAATACCTCGGACCGGATACACTCGCGCATCGAAGGAAAAGTCCAGGTACGGTGGCGAGGTGAGTCAATCATCCGAATAAGAATATACAAAATAGTTGCCTGTAACTATGAATAGTGGGGTGATGATGAGGATTGCCGATAGAGTTTGTTTTGAGGAAGTATTTGGACAACAGAAGGAGCCAATGCACGCCGATGAAGATGTGGGTATCTCAAGATAGGTAAGACTATTTTTACAGATTGCCAAAATGTTTTCTCCACACTCCACTCAATCCAGTGGAACCAGGGGGGATAGCCATGGACGTTATGATTGAGGTTCACTGATTTTCTGCACCAACTGTTATTCTATTTCATTCTGCCACTGATCACTTTAGCATTGCTTGATACTTTGCATTGTCGCACAGTTCTTCTTGAAAGGGGCCACTTATATTCAGGAATTGCCTTCCATACTTAATTGTCATTGTCTCACAGTTGTTCTTGAGAGGTACCACTTAGATTAAGGAATGTCCTTCCATATTTAATTGTCATGTCTTTTTTAATTATGATGCTAGTGCAGTATGTCTACCAGAGACAAATTCCGTGTGTGTCTTACATACTTGGCCAAAAAAGATGATTCTGATTCTGAGAACTTCATCAAAGTCCAACCTAAATTTCTCATTGTCCTCCAACTCCCATCTTACTTGTGGGGAGTACTCACTAATAACATTGAACATTAAACCTTCAATTTTGAGCTTCAGACTCATTATTCAGTCTGACATTTTTTTACTTTTTTTGCCAAGATATTCCTCAGAAACTCCTCTTTTAAGATAACCCCAACTCCATTTCTCTTTCTGTCTCCACCATGATAGAACACTTGAACCCTGACCCTTCTAGTTTTGCTTCCTTTCCACCTAGTCTTCTGGACACACCGTATGTCAACCTCCCTCCTCTGCATCATGTCAACGATCTCTCACCTTTTCATGTCACTGTTCCTTCATTCAAAGTCACTACCCTTAGTACTATCCTCTTGAAATTCCATTTTTCTCTTTTCCTATGGGCACACCTGTCTCCCCTCCACCGGCACCCTGTATTTCAACAGTACCGTTGGCAGTCGTTGTCAACCTGGGCCTCGACCGATCCGGTATGAGATTCAAAGAATCTATTTACACGTTTGTTTTGGCCAAATGTATGTCAGATGCTGTTTTGAACAGAAACAACCTGTATTTATCCGGGCTTGTGAACGGCACAATAAGACACTGGCTTGTGTCCCCTTGTAGCTCCATTCAAATCTATCCATCCATCCCTCCATCAATCCACCATTCATATACTGTACATACATGCATATAGACACGCATAACACACACACACACACACACACACACACACACACACACACAATTTTCCTGTGTATACAGTAAGGTGCACAGGAGTATAAGGCGCATCCCCAATGAATGAAAAAAAAAAAAAACAACAACAACAACTGCGGTTTTTCTACCTACCAGGTTTTCGATGAGTAACGGCCGGGTGTTGTAGAGTCACAGTCAGGTAGGAGCCACAAAGTATGTCATCATTGAGATCAGACATCAGAAGTACTGGAGGCTCTGAGTCAGAATCCCAGGGCCCTTCTTGCTCTTCATCTAGGTCCATTCTCTCATCCTCTGGGTCAAACTCATGTTTCTCACTGTCCTCGTCTTCCTCCTCATCAGTCCTGGACCTTGTCCTACACGGATGATGAGGCTGAACTTGGTCTCCATGTCCACTGTCATCATCTTCCTCTTCATCACCATCATCAGATTCCTCACTCGATCCACCTCTTTGCTGCATTCTTGAACCACCCCTCACTCTCATCCCTCTCCTCCTACCAGCTTTGCACCTGAAGATGTAAGTACCAGGAGTCATAGCGCCTTCTCTGTTTCCTCTGTGGGTTGCTCCACCTTTGAACAGTCCCCTCTTGTTGATAATTAATCCCCTACGGGAAGAGTGGCGTCCTCCTGGCTGTATCCTGGACTTCTTTCTATGTGTGGCTGTGGAAAAATAGAACATAAGAGTTTCTTTACTTTGAATCTCAAAAAGTGAAAAACAAAATAAAAACATTGAACAACTCCAATCTGTTTTGCAAAACATATGCAAAGCTGGTACTACCCACGTAAAAGAAAGTTCACTGGAATGGGAAAATTCTTTTTTTGTGTGCCTGCTACATTGTAGCATCCTTGTTTTATGTGACAAGGTATTAGTGCGCCCTGACATATTGCCCATTTCCAATATTTTTGATCTACAGAAAAAAAAGTTGTTTCAAGACAAATACATAATACCATTTTAAACAGTGAGTGAATACAGTCAAGGAAAAGCTTTAATTTTCAGGAAATCTGCTTTTTTTAATTCAACATGGAATGAGGGGAATTGAAAATGTACTTAGTAGTTTCCAATAAATTAACTTTGTATTATTGAGCAATTAATTAATATATTAATTTATTATTTTTGATTTTGGGCGGCCCGGTAGCCGAGTGGTTAGCACACCGGCTTCACAGTGCAGAGGTCGCCGGTTCGCGTCCCGGTCCGGCCTCCTTGTGTGGAGCTTGCATGTTCTCCCCGGACCCGCGTCTGTTTTCTCAGGGTCCTCCGGTTTCCTCCCACACTCCAAAAACATGCATGGCAGGCTGATTGACCACTCCAAATTGTCCCTAGGTGTGAGTGTGACAGTGACTGTTGTATGTCTTTCTGTGCCCTGCGATTGGCTGGCAACCAATTCAGGGTGTCCCCCGCCTCGTGCCTGAAGACAGCTGAGATAGGCTCCAGCAACCCCCGCGACCCTAATGAGGAATAAGCGGTATGGAAAATGAGATGAGATGAGATTATTTTTGATTTTTGGGTACGCTCCATGATGTTGGGGAATTGCCATAATTACGCAAAAATCTCTTTTCATCAATGAATGCTGCATCTTTGTATTTGCTTTGAACAACAAGTTAAATGGAGGATACTGAGGCGACCCCTGAAGGGAAAGCCGAAAGCAAAAGAAGAAAAAAAACGTGTGGAAGAAATGTACAATGTAGCCATCTTTTTAATCCACACCGATCTCTTTCTGTCTGGAAATTGTGAAGAATGAACAGAGATTCACAATGCTTTGCACCGATGTTTTCTTTCATGTGTGATTAAAAAAAAACATTTTTGTTGCTTGTAAGATGCATGCTGATACTAAAAACAAAGAAATAGCTTTCCTAAATATGCACCTTGTAACCCGATAAGATGAAAAATTGTCCATTGTTGTTCTACCGAAGCATTCACTCAGTTAGATGGTAGATGAGATGAGCACAAACCTTCATCCTCGTCATCATCGCTGGAGTCATTTCCATCACGACAGTGTCTCTGCTGCCGTAATATCTTAGCCATGCGCGCATCCAGGAGAGAGGAACATTTCCGCTGCTAGAAATGCACAAAAATATGGAAAAGGGAATGATATGCTGACTTAATACAGGTGAGGCACAAAATAATAGATGGCAAGAGATAAGAGCCACTAAATATTCACAATGTTCTGCTTTTGAGACATTAAACCAAGGTTTTTCAAACCCTGGTTTAATGTTTATCAAGATATTGTTCAGTGTGCCATGGGAAATTATCCAATGTTCTGATATTGTAATTGTTTAAGTACTTTTCCATAATGGTAGGGAGCAGCAGCAGCAGCTAGGTAATTGCATTATGCTTTAAGACGATTTGAAGTTTTCGGCGTGAGGCAAGACACCGAAACCCCTCGTTCATTTAGATTTAGTTTAGTTTAGTTCATTTAGATTTAGTTTTCCGAAGATGCAACGACACCAATCTTCCCTCTAAGCTGCACAACTGTGCACAGGTTGTACACGGTCAGTGCACAAGAAAACCAATCTAGCTTAGTGAATGAAGTGAAATCTTATTTTCTAAATAAATTTATTGTGTACTTCAGTGAGTGACAAGTATCCAAACAATCACATGTCTACGCTGGCACAGTATTGGAATGACAGCGAAGCTGCAACACTAAGTGAGTGTGTTCTGTCGGATGAGATGTTGCCGATGTTCCTCCCATGAGTGGCTGCCGTCGCGGATACTGCACCCGATCTACAACAAACCAGCAGAAGCAGGCCAGACCACACACACCATGAAAGTCAGGTGCGCATTCATGTGTGTTAGTCTTATTTTGTTTGCGAGGTGTATTCCTTCTGTAATAATCTGTTATAGCTCATTGAAAATACAACACTTTTATTAATAATGGACAGGCTGACAGACGATGTTTGACAATAATCTCCTTGGAAGATAATGTTATCAGATGACATTGTGATCTGTAGCGAGAGCAGGGAACAGGTGGGGGAGAAACTAGAGAGGCGGAGGTGTGCCCTGGAAAGGAGAGGATGAAGATCAGTCGCAGCAAGACGGAATATATGTGTGTGAATGAGAGGTACAAGTACAAGAATGATGCTACTGGGAGAAGAGATAAAGAAGGTGGAGTATTTTAAGTACTTGGGGTCAACTGTCCAGAGCAATGGACAGTGTGTAAAAGAGGTGAAGCGTGTCCAGGCAGAATGATGTTAGTAAATATTTCCACAGAGCCTGGTCCAAGTGGAGTATCCCCCCCCCCAACTCCCACAGAGAGTGCCAAAAGGCAGATGGAGAGGCATCAGCTGCTAGCCATCGCTCCTACACCAAAGAAGGCAAGACCAACCAGAGACTGCAAGGTCTGTGCATGGCTGGGGCTCGAGCAGTGAAACAAGACTTTATTGCAAGTCCTGATCAGTGCCTCTGCACACTAATATATATGTCGCTGCCCATCATTTATGATGATGACGCTTTTCCCAAGGGAGGTGAGATTGAGGGTGGAGGAAGGGACACACACGCACGCACACCTGTATATAGCTCATGCACACACCTGTAAATAGTTCAAAAACATGCAGACATCTGTAAATAATTGTGTGTTCTGTAAATCGTTCTGTGTTTCTGGTTCTGATGTTCTAAATTGGATTGGAATTACCTTTATTAGTCTCTCAGTGGATAAATTTACATTTCACAGCAGCAAAGTTATGAAAGGAAGATGAAAGGAATGAAAGGAGTAGAAACACCAAATTCATGAGCTGATGGAAAGGCAGCCACTCTTGCGGCACCATCTTGAAGTCAAAAGAACAAAAATAAAGAAATACAGTAAAGTCTCGTTATATCGATATCGGATATATCAATAGTCCCGGTTATATCGATACTATTTCTATGCACGCACAGAGAAAATTACATGCAAACAGGGTCGGATATATCGATAGTCCCGGTTATATCGATATTTTTTCGGACTCCCTTGAATATCGATATAACGAGACTTTACTGTAATATGACAACACAAAGACAGATAGGCATTCATTCTTATGCACTTTCTGTACTTTTTTCTGTACTTTCTGTTTTATTTTGTTGATTCATCGAAATAAACAACTGTCCAGATGTTTGAGGGGTCACTTGAAGTTAAAAATATGGTCATTGATCACCTTTCTGTTTGAATTTGATTCTCTGCAGAAAAAGATTATTTTCTCTGTTTTTTGGTAAAAATCAGGTGTTTGGGCTGAACCACCTGATCTGAACAGCTGATATCTCCAGAACCAAATAAGGTACAAATTAAATTCTTTCTAACGCGGTTTCTAACACTGTATTTGATGTTTATGTAATCCTAAAAGTCAATAAAAAAAAGGCAATTTGGTTGAAAACGACAAAAAAAACTGGCACTGGAGTGGACCAATTTTTACACATGGTCTTGCAGTGAATGAGTTAAATACCCCAGTGTACAATTATGAGATTGGCAGCAGGTGTGTTACACGCAGGGAAGTACAAACCTGCCACCTGCTGCCGAATCTGAACATGACATGACGTTTGCATGTTTTACCAGTGCCTGCATGGGTGTCCAATGTTCGACACCCAGTGTCCAAAGACAGCTGGGAAAGTCTCCAGCACAACCTGAGACACTTGTGAGGATAAGTGGATCAGAAGATGGATAGATGCATGGATGCTGATTCTTTTGTTGTCATTTATTTCACTATTTACTGGTTTATTATTTGTTGTGACTCAATTAAATTGAATGCATGATTCACACACAAAAGTTATATTAAACTTGCGTCTTCCTCTGCGCATATATTCGCCCTTTCTCACTCTTCCCTTTAGTGCTCGAGTGCCACTGGCAGCCGCCAGAAAAAAAAAAACCTGGCCATATTGTTGGATAAACCGCAGGGTTGAAAGCTTGTGACAAAAGTCGTGTCTTATAGTATGGAAATTACGGTAATTATGACAGTCCTACTCCATCGGACCTAGTCATGTATGTCATATCCGATAATAAGCATGTAATGTAATATTACGGCTTTAGGTTAAACAAGTCCTTGAAATAAATTTGACCACACCCTCCTGCAATTTTGATGTGTCAGATTTATTTCCTATTCATGCTCTTGGTTGTTCAATGTAGGATTCGATTGAACTTTGGCGGTCAGAACGTAGACGTATCCTTCTTGATAACATCTTATGAAATGTATCCCCTTTTGAGTTCACATTCATGTAGAATAGGGTAACGGGAAGTTTTAATCCTTTGGAAGGAGAGCTGGTCAAAACTATTTTAGCCCATGGCGTAAATCAGATTTGACAGTGTGAATGTTTGTTGCGATTTGTGCCTTGCGATTGGCTGGCGACCATTGTGTACCACCACACCTGCGATGGTCATGAGGATGAGCAGGATAGATGGATGGATAATGGTGAGATAAAATAAGAATGGGATGTATTCTGTGAAGTGAACAACATATATTTTATAAATTGCATCCTTTTTTTAGATTACACACTCAATCCTGTGTGTGTCAGTTGCGTACCTCTGAGTCAGTGATCCCTTGAACGCATTTGGGACATTCCCAGCAGCTTGGAAGGTCTTTGTTGATAATTCCCTCACCCCGAATCTGGCGTGAAAGAAAAAAAGGTGTTGTAGCTGATTATGCAGTGAAACGTCATTTGCTTCATTTTCCTGAAAATGTTCACCAAATGAATATACAGTGATACCTCAGCTTACGAACGCTTTAGCTTACCAACTTTTCGCCTCACGAACATTAAATTTGCGAGCATAAAGTCTTGGCTGACGAACTACTTTTTGGCGGACGAACCAAACCACACAGTGCCACGGTGGCTGGCAGACTAGTTTTCGGTGGATGAACACCAAACCACATGTCCGAACATTGCCACGGTGGCTGGCGGACTAGTTTTGGTCAGCCCTTTCCTTGAGTGTGGACGTGGTTTGTTGAATGGAGTAATTCTGCTATAATGGGACCAAAAAAGACCCCATCACAGGCTAGTGCTGAGCCGAAGAGGACACAAAAGAAAATTACAGTCGAGCAAAAGAAGGAGATCATCGAAAAACACGAACAAGGTGTGCGTTTGTGTGACTTAGTGTCCCAGCACCAGTATGCTAAGTCGACCATTGATACGTGTGGCTAGGGGTGTTTCTGTGTTGTCTAAGCAACGGTCTCAGGCAATACAAGAAGTTGATTTGGATTAACAAAAAGTAGCTAGCAGGGCACAGTCTGAGTGAGGATATTATCGCCGAGAAAGCACGGCAACTTCAGTCAAATATCAAGGGGCAACTACATCAACGACCATCACAAAGGTAAATAAAAAGACTATTATACAGTACAGTTTATTTCTTTAATTACAATATAATAGCACATTTATTATACATAATATAAGGTATATTTTGTGTAGTTTTAAGGTTTATTTTAGTTTTAAGGGTTTAAGGGTTATTAAGTTTTATTTAATCGAAAATTATGTTTTTTGGGGATCTGGGGAACGGATTATTGCAATGTTTAATGATTTCTTATGTTAACAGGGAGAGCAATTTTCCAACAGCGCACGTGCATGGGAAGCCAATGTAGCCACAAGGGGGCACGAGCCAGTGTCTTGTTGTGCCGGTCCCAAGCCCGGATAAATACATAGGGTTGTCTCAGGAAGGGCATCCGACGTAAAAAAAATTGCCAAAACAAATATGCGAATCAAACCTATGAATCCCATACCGGATCGGTCGAGGCCCGGGTTAACAACGGCCGCCATTGGTACTGTCAAATATGCGAATCAAACCTATGAATCCCATACCGGATCGGTCGAGGCCCGGGTTAACAACGGCCGCCATTGGTACTGTTGACCTTCAGGGTGCCAGTGGAAAATTGACTACTGTTGGTCGAAGAAGGAGAGGAGGGAGGTGTGCCCGGAGGAAAAGAGAGAAATGGAACTTTGAATGTAGGAACAATGACAGGTAAAGGCAGAGAGCTGGTTGACATGATGCAGAGAAGGAAAATAGACATACTGTGTGTCCAGGAGGCCTGGTGGAAAGGGAGCAAGGCTAGAATTTTAGGGTAAGGGTTTAAGTTTTTCTATCATGGTGAAGACAGAAAGAGAAATGGAGTTGGGGTTATCTTAAAAGAGGAGTTTGTTAGGAATGTCTTAGAAGTAAAAAGAGTATCAGATAGAATGATGAGTCTGAAGCTAGAAATTTAAGGCGTGATGGTCAATGTTGTTTGTGGGTATGCCCCACAAGTAGGATGCGAGCTGGCGGAGAAGAAGAAAAATTTTGGTTGGACTTTGATGAAGTCATACAGAACATCGCGAGAAGTGAGAGGGTTGTAATTGGTGGAGACTTCAATGGACATGTTGGCGCAGGAAACAAAGATGATGAGGAGGTGATGGGCAGGTTTGGACTCCAGATGAGGAACGCTGAAGGACAGATGGTGGTTGACTTTGCTAAGAGAATGGAAATGGCTACTGTGAATACTTTCTTTCAGAAGAGACAGGAACATAGGGTGACCTATAAGACTGGAGGCAGAAGTACACAGGTAGACTACATTTTGTGTCAATGGCACCATCTAAAGGAAATCAGTGACTGCAAAGTAGTGGTTGGTGAGAGTATAGCCAGACAGCATAGGTTGGTGGTGTGTAGGATGACACTGGCAGTGAGGAAGATGAAGAAACCAAAGGCTGAAGTGAGGACAAAATGGTGTAAGTTGAAAAACAAAGAGTGTTGCATGACATTTAGGAAGGAGATAAGACAAGCACTGGGTGGGCAAGAGGTCTTTCCAGATGACTGGCAAACTACAGCGAACATATTCAGAGACACAGGTCGGAAAGTACTTGGTGTATCGAGTGGAAGAAAGGTAGATAAGGAGACTTGGTGGTGCAATGGGGAGGTGCAGGAGTGTATACAGAGAAAGAGGTTAGCAAAGAAGAAGTGGGACACAGAGGACGGACGAGAGTAGACAGCAGTACAAGGAGATGCAGCGCACGGTTAAAGTAAAGGTGGCAAAGGCCAAACAAGAGGCCTATGATGATTTGTATGCTCGGCTGGACAGCAAGGAAGGTGAGACTGATCTTTACAGGCTGGCGAGACAGAGAGACAAAGATGGTAAGGACCTGCAGCAGGTTCGGTTGATTAAGGATAGAGATGGCAATGTATTAACAGGTGCCAGTAGTGTGATGGCAAGATGGAAAGAGTACTTTGAAGAATTGATGAATGAGGAAAATGAGGAGGAACAAAGAGTAGAAGATGTGACTGTTGTGGACCAAGACGTAGCAAACATTAGCAAGGATGAAGTGAGGAGGGCGCTGAAGAGGATGAAGGGGGAAAAGGCACTCGGACCTGATGATTTACCAATCGAGGTATGGAAGTGTCTTGGAGAGGTGGCGGTGGTGTTCCTGACTGGGTTATTCAACAAGATCTTAGATGGTGAACAGATGCCTGAAGAATGGAGACGAAGTGTACTTGATAGAGTGCTTATGCACATTGGTAAACATATTATGTTATTTCATGCTTAGATTAGTAAACATATTATGTTATTCCATGTTTAGCTTAGTACATATTATGTTATTGCATGTTTAGTTTGGTCTACATGGATTTATGAAGCTTATTAGTTGAATAGTTGTGAAAGCAGAATGTAACAAGTATCAACTTTCAGTCTAAATGTTCTCCCAACACTTGTCCGTAGCTGATTGGACAACAGATCGCTGCTGTGTGACTTCCAATACATGTCCGTAGCTGATTGTTGTGTGTACTTTCAAAACTAGTCTGAGCGGGCGGGCTTTGTGCTTTTTCTTTTTGTTCTTGTTGTGTTTGTGTGCTCTTGGCTCCCCGCTCCAACGAGAGATGTGCTCCTTTTGTTTCACTAGAATAAAGTAGTGTATTTTGTTCACCATCTATCGTCCTCGCTGATATTTCATCACAGAACTTCGTTGAACACCGAACCAGATGAGAAACAAGAATTAGAACCGAACAGTACTCGTGCCCATTTTTAAGAACAAAGGAGACGTGCAGAGTTGTACTAACTACAGAGGAATAAAGTTGACGAGCCATACAATGAAACTCTGGGAAAGAGGAGTTGAAGCTAGACTAAGAGCAGAAGTGAACATTTGTGAGCAGCAGTATGTCTTCATGCCAAAAGAGTACGACAGATGCAGTGTTTGCTTTAAGAATGCTGATAGAGAAGTACAGAGAAAGCCAGAAGGAATTGCATTGTGTCTTTGTCGATCTGGAAAAAGCGTACGACAGGGTGCCCAGAGAAGAGCTACGGTATTGCATGAGGAAGTCTGGAGTGACAGAAAAGTATGTCAGAGCGGTGCAAGACATGTATCATGACTGTAGGACAGTTGTGAGGTGTGCTGTCGGTGTGACGGAGGAATTCAAGGTGGAGGTGGGACTCCACCAGGGGTCAGCTTTGAGTACCTTCTTATTTGCTATGGTGATGGACAGGCTGACAGACGATGTTAGACAACAATCTCCTTGGACGATGATGTTTGCAGATGACATTGTGATCTGTAGCGAGAACAGGGAACAGGCGGCCGAGAAACTTGAAGTGTGGAGATATGCCATGGAAAGGAGAGGAATGAAGATCAGTCGCAGCAAGACGGAATATGTGTGTGAATGAGAGGAATCCAAGTGCAAGAGTGATGCTTCAGGGAGAAGAGATAATGAAGGTGGAGGATTTTAAGTACTTGGGGTCAACTGTCCAGCGCAATGGAGAGTGTGGAAAAGAGGTGAAGAAGCATGTCCAGGCAGGCTGGAGCGGCTGGAGAAAAATGTCAGGTGTGATTGATTGGATTGGATATGCCTTTATTAGTCTCACAGTGGAGAAATTTACATTTCACAGCAGCAAAGTGTTGAAAGGAATGAAAGTAGAAAAACAAAATACATGAGCTGCTGGAAAGGCAGCCACTCTCGCAGCGCCGTCTTGAAGTCAAAAGAACAAAAAAAAAAATGATGATGAAGTGATGTGTAATAGAAGGGTTTCAGCTCGAATGAAAGTGTATAAAACAGTGGTGAGACCAGCGATGATGTTTGGACTGGAGACAGTGCCACTGAAGAAAAGACAGGAAGCAGAGCTGGAGGTAGCAGAGCTGAAGATGTTGAGGTTTTCTTTGGGAGTGACCAGTTTGGATAGGATCAGGAATGAGTACATTAGAGGGACAACTCATATTCGAGGCTTTGGAGAGAAAGTCAGAGAGGCCAGACTGAGATGGTTTGGACATGTCCAGAGGAGAGAGAGTGACTATATCGGGAGAAGGATGCTGAGCCTTGAACTGCTAGGCAGGAGACCGAGAGGAAGACCGAAGAGGAGGTTTATGGATGTGGTCAAAGAGGACATGAAGGTAGCTGGTGTGAGAGAGGAGGATGCACAAAACGGGATAGATGGAGGACATTGATTCGCTGTGGCGACCCCTGAAGGGAAAAGCCGAAAGGAAAAAAAGAAGAAGAGGCACGTGCATGGGAAGCCGTGCGTACTCAGGGATGCATCTGGATAATTTAAAAAGGAGGCGAATTGGCCCTCGTGTCTGAAAAGGGGGCCACATTCTAAAATTGATGGGCCTGTATTAACTACATTGCCGAAGTATACAAAACTAATTGAAATAAACCAAAATACATTCATTGGAGCATATTTCTAAATTGCAAATGAAAAAAACATTGAGTAAAATTTATTTATCTAATAAATAAAGAATTTTAATTCAAATCAAATAATATATTCATACAAAAAATAAACAACCCTTTTCTATTCTCATTAGTTACTACACAATCAATCCTGTGCTATTTTTTCTACCGTATTACAGAAAAGACAGAGAACAGACTTAGCACAATATTTCTTACGAGTGTCTACTTTAACAAATTTCGTTGCTTTTAAGATTTCCAATGTGCTGCAACAGCTCAGAAACCACTCACATAAGCCACTAAATTCAAATCATGAACAGCAGTTTGCTGAAATGAATTGTCACTCTCTGTTGTTTATTAAAAAACAAAAATATGTTTGTTTGCTGCTTGTTTTGAATGTCTTTTAGAGTTTTACTCCTTTTCTCTCGCTCCATATTGCAACCATCTATGTCAATGTCGTTGGATGTCAATAATGCAATGCACCATCGGTAACTGAATATTCTCATTTGGCAGTTTCAAGCAGATCACGACGAAAGTTAAAACTTCTAAAGAAAAATGAACAGTTTTCAATTGCTGCTTAACTAAATGTGTTTCTTTAGCTATTTTAACAGAAGTATGTCATATGTGGCGCAGATCATGTAGCAATATGTGCCAATCGTAATAGACGGGCGCTGGTGCTGGCGCAGCTTACAAAGTTGCGCCAGTGGCTGTCAAAATGCGTAAATGGCGCAAGGGCGCAGCCCAGATGCATCCCTGCGTATTTGCGTCATCGGTACGCGCGAGCGCCGCCACATGGCTCCCCTCCTGGATCCGAAGTCGGTGAAAGCGACGAAGGAATAATCATCCAAATGAGCCGGACACGCCCAGAACAGCTGGTAGGAGACGAGCCGTTCCGGGAAGTGCGCGTCTGCCGCTCCGGGTCGTTCGGCTACAAGGCGAGGCAAGGCACGATGAAGGTCGATCGCCGGGCATGTAGGGCATCGAGGGAGGTGCGGTAGGGGGGGCAGATGTGAGGAAGTTTCAGTCGTGCCCAACGTCATTGTTAAGGAGCACGGCAATGAGTGCTCAACGACTGCCGGTTTGAGTCAATCGGCGGAAACTATCTTCTTGCTGCCGTTGATCCGAATTCAGAAGGTCTTCTCACCGCGGGAGAGGACAGGAAACGGGTCATCGTAAGCAAGCTGGAGGGGCTTGCACATACGATTGCACCGCAGGAAAACATGAATGCACACTTGGCGTGTGGGATCCATGTGTGTCGGTTGGGATGACGTTCGAGGCGGCCGGGCCCGCTGACCCTGCTCAAACTGCCGAAGGCGGGTGAGCAAATTGCTGACGTTGAAAGGTTGTAGGATCGGTCGGGTTAATCAGCTGACCGAGCAGTCGTAAACTAGCGGCATATACAAGCTCCGCTGGAGACGAGTTGATGTCAGGTTTCAGCGTGGAGCGGATGCCAAGCGATACCAGAGACACCCAGTGTTCGCCATTGTTGGAAGACATCAGTGAGGCCTTCAGTTAGTGATGGAGGCGCTCAACGGTCGTCCGGTTCCATTCAAAAGCCAGGAAATTGCACAGCTTGCCGAATAGTGCAGACTTGAGTTGGGCTCCATGATCGGTGGTGATGGGTTTCGGTGAACCAAAGCAAGCGACCCAGTGTTGGAGGAAAGGACTGACAACAGTTTAGGCACCGCAATCGAGTAAGGGAAGGGCTTCACACCATCGGGTGAAGCGTTCAACGCAAGTTAGAAAGTACCAGAAGCCACTGGAGGGGCAAAGGGGTCCGACGAGGTCGATGTGGACGTGACTGAACCGGGCGTACAGCATGTCAAGCGTTCCCATTGGTGACTTCGTATGGCGATGGACCTTTGAGCGTTGGCAACGTAGACAGCTGTGCACCAATTCTCGAGCGTCTTAGTGCAGTACCTTTCAGGAAAACCGTTTCGCTAGAAACTTTGTCATGCCACGAATTCCAGGATGAGAGAGATCGTGCAGAAAGTCGAACACCTTTCGTCAGAAGGAGTCGAGAACCTGTGGTCGAGGGACGGCGTCGGACAGATGCATGGGATTGTCAGTGTTGAAGAGAGGCACGGCGATGCTGTTGGGTTCGTTGGCATGGTCGGCCAGACCTTCTCGTACCTGGGAGGCTATCATCTCGTCGTAGTGTAGGCTGTCAGGGAACTGGATCACGTTGATCTCAATTCGGGAAAGGGTGTCTGCGACCTCATTTTGAGCCTCTGGACGTGACAAAACTAGAGGTCGAACTGCGAGAGGTAGTCCAAGTGCGAATTTCACACTACAAGTACTTCACCGAAGCCGAGGGGATGGCAGAGAGGAGTGGATTGTGGTCGTGTATATGATGACGCGGCCACCCTTGATGAAGTGCTTCACACTGAGGTAGACACAGAGAAGTTCATGGCCAAAAGTGGAGTACCAGCGTACAGCCGGCTGGAGGGCCTTGGAATTGTGTGGAAATTGTTTTTCATTTGACTAAAAATGCGTGTTTTGGGTCATTTAGATGCTATACAACGTTTTTCTGATGTCAGTTAGGAAACAAAAAAATGGTGTCGGTTGTCCTTTAAATAAAGCTGTCTCAACCAGGTAAATGTCACTGATACAATTATAACAATAACATTTAACATGTGACAATTGTTAAAAAAATGTATATTTTGTACCGTGAGGCAGGAAGGGTGGACTATCTGTGCACAATTTGAACATTCCATTAGAGTAAAGAAGTGATCTCCAGTTTCATCTTGATTAGGATCCTTGCATATTTCACAAACAGCAGACAGTGGAAGTCCTGGCTGGAAAAGGATAAACAAATTAACAAATATATTTTTATTTGTATATATATATAGTAAAGTCTCGTTATATCGATATTCAAGGGAGTCCGAAAAAATATCGATATATCCGATATCGATATAACGAGACTTTACTGTATTAGGTTTTTTTTATCATACGATTACTCTAGTTTAAAATTCTAACAAAATGTACAGGGAGCCCTCAGGTTTATCGTCATCATCATCATCATCAAAACGTGGACAAACCAATCATTCGCTCATGTTTTCTACAGTAAAAAAAGTTTTCCAAAATTTTCTAACAGAGATGTTGAAACTTTCACTTATCTGTTTTATGAAGAAACAAAAAACAAAACAAAATTGCATTTTAACTTTACTGACATTTTTTATTAAATAAATACCTACCTGAAGCTAACCTAGTTTGAAACAGATCTCTTTTATTGGTGATTAGATTAAAAAAAAACAATATGATGAATTTGTCACTTATTTTTGTTTGACAAATAAACATCTTCTCATAACCCGCTACCCCACAATGTTTTTTTTCCTTGCCCTCCTGGGGGTTGCGATCAGCGGATGTCAGTAATATCTGTCAAGTTTTGGCATTTGCTGTCTTTGGCTGGGAAAGGCTCCAGCAACCCCCATGACCCTTGTGAGGATAAAGCGGATCGGAATATGAATGAATGAATGTGGCCATCTCAAACTCTCTTTGATGCCTTTTGCGATTAAGGGCTGTATATGGACATCTTGAATAAAATACAAAATAACATTTTGTAATACGCCTGAAAAGAAAAAACTTACCGAGTGACACTGGCGCAGCACACAGGTTTGTTTTAGTTTTCCAGGTCCTCCAAATTTCTTCATGTCCCGGCAGAAATTACATTCTCCACATTCAGTTCTCATACATGCCTCGCAGCGCTTACACCTGCGCAAAAACAGAATAAGATTAAATGCTGAAACAAACTGAATCACTGATTGGCTTTTAAAAAAATACATTTCCTTAATTATGCTGTTTTGCTCTGTCAAAAACATCTTGTGGAACATGGAAACAAACCATGTGAAAAATATTTTGAACGTGGTTTGCATGCACAGAAGCATTTAGGTATTCCATGTAATGCAATTATTGTTTTTAATTTAATGCAACTATTTTATTTAATTTAATGTCAGAATTCTCAGGAAATACATTTTCATCTTTCTATGATAGCTGATAAAATTTTTATAACGTTCTTCCATTTTATCGGAATTTACATAAGCAGAAGTTCGGGTATACGTAACCTGGAATCAGACGTGCAATAGCTGAAATTATTTTTATATGATTACATGTGTATACAGTTTATGCTGTAAAACCGCGCCAACTGCATCTGTTGCAATCTCACAACTTCCAAGATGTACAACCCAAAGCTCCGTGAGACACTTTATGCAAAAAGCTATCCATTCCATCAAGCCATCAACGACCATCACAAAGGTAAATAAAATGACTTTATGATACAGTACAGTTTATTTCTTTAATTACAATACCACAGCACAGTTATTATACATAAAACAAGTTATATTTTGTGTAGCTTTAAGGCTTATTTAGTCGAAAATTATGTTTTATGGGGACCTGGGAATGGATTGTAGTCATTTTTATGGTTTCCTATGGGAAATTAATGTTTGGAATACTCACGTTTCACCTGACACACACTTTCCGGGAACCAATTAAGTTCGTAAGCCAAAGTATCACTATATATAATAGTCGTGCTTGTCCGAGCACTTAGAGCAGGGGTCGGGCACCTTTTTGACTAAGAGAGCCATAATCGTAAAATATTTAGATTTTTTTTTTTCAATGAGAGCAACACACACACACACGCAAACACGCACGCGCACGCACACACGAGCGTAATTTCAACAAAATTTCAGAATATATTATTTAAAATAAATGTGATAATACCATTAATTTTTCCGTTCCTCGTGATTGGCAAAAAAAAATCCAGCCAAACTATCAGAATGAAAGTCAACTGTCCACAGGCGAAGCTAGTGCTAGCTAGCCTGCACACTGCTCATTCGCTTGCACGCTTACTTTATGCTGTCTCTCACAGAAGTATATTGATGCTAATATTATCATGGGGCTTGTCAAAGTGGCACTGATATTCAACTGTTCCATTCATGGTATTGTTTCATTGCAAATTAGAATCACGGCAGGTGAATCCTTCCGTCCATTCAACCTGAAGTGTACGATACTCGTCATTTTTTTTTTACTCCTCAGGCTTATTTAAAAGGGGGCGTTTCCCTTTTCACCATCAACGGCTCAGTCAGTATCATCCAATCAAAATTGCGCTTTCCGCCAACTGCCGCCCTAAGAGGAAATGAACAGCGAAAAGCGAGAATATGTATTTCGTTTTACACACACCTTGTTAAAATATAAGGGTGGCCACATGTGCACTTTTTTACACAGTTTGATGATTGACTTTGTTGTTGTCATGTTGTGACCGCATGTTTTGGACGCCAGAGGGTCGGAGCTGTCAACTAATCACTATGTCGTGGTGAGTAGGTTCCGATGGTGGTGGAAGGTGCCAGACCGACCTGGCATACCCAAACGTATTGTGAGCGTTTGTTGAGAGCATCTGACGGAATGCCCTGTGGAGTTTCAACTCCCACCTCCGGCAGAGCTTTTCCCAGGGGAAGTGGGGAACATTTGAGTCTGAATGGAATGGGGTTTGGTGCCTGTCGTGTCGCTGGAAGAAATTAGCAAAAAGGGATGCCGTCAAGTTGAACGAGTTTTATCTGACCTTTTTGGCCTGTGGGACCCCACAGCGAGCCAACAGCTATTGACTGGCTACGCAGAATGCTGCTTCAGTCATTGCAGAGACTTCAGTCAAAGCTCGGGTGTGGGAGTAGTTTGGTGAGGTCATGAAAGCCAACTTCCGGACAGCCTCATGTCAATTCTGGTACACCAGCCGACGTCTCAGAAGGGGGAAGCAGTGCTCCACTAACACTTTGTACAGTGGGGATGGAGTGCTGGTGATCTCTACTCGGGATATTGTGTGATAGTGGGCGTAATACTTCCAAGACCTCATTAAATCCAGTGAGGGTTAGACTCCGACGAGGCTGCCGTTTGTCGGCAGATTCTGTTGATAACTTTTATGGACAGAATTTCTAGGTTCAACTGAAGTGTTGAGTGTTATTGCAGAAGACGTGGTACTCTTGGCTCCTTCAAGCAGGGCAAATTTCTTCATGTCCCGGCAGAAATTACATTCTCCACATTCAGTTCTCATACATGCCTCGCAGCGCTTACACCTGCGCAAAAACAGAATAAGATTAAATGCTGAAACAAACTGAATCACTGATTGGCTTTTAAAAAAATACATTTCCTTAATTATGCTGTTTTGCTCTGTCAAAAACATCTTGTGGAACATGGAAACAAACCATGTGAAAAATATTTTGAACGTGGTTTGCATGCACAGAAGCATTTAGGTATTCCATGTAATGCAATTATTGTTTTTAATTTAATGCAACTATTTTATTTAATTTAATGTCAGAATTCTCAGGAAATACATTTTCATCTTTCTATGATAGCTGATAAAATTTTTATAACGTTCTTCCATTTTATCGGAATTTACATAAGCAGAAGTTCGGGTATACGTAACCTGGAATCAGACGTGCAATAGCTGAAATTATTTTTATATGATTACATGTGTATACAGTTTATGCTGTAAAACCGCGCCAACTGCATCTGTTGCAATCTCACAACTTCCAAGATGTACAACCCAGAGCTCCGTGAGACACTTTATGCAAAAAGCTATCCATTCCATCAAGCCATCAACGACCATCACAAAGGTAAATAAAATGACTTTATGATACAGTACAGTTTATTTCTTTAATTACAATACCATAGCACAGTTATTATACATAAAACAAGGTATATTTTGTGTAGCTTTAAGGCTTATTTAGTCGAAAATTATGTTTTATGGGGACCTGGGAATGGATTGTACTCATTTTTATGGTTTCCTATGGGAAATTAATGTTTGGAATACACACGTTTCACCTGACACACACTTTCCGGGAACCAATTAAGTTCGTAAGCCAAGGTATCACTATATATAATAGTCGTGCTTGTCCGAGCACTTAGAGCAGGGGTCGGGCACCTTTTTGACTAAGAGAGCCATAATCGTAAAATATATATTTTTTTTTTCAATGAGAGCAACACACACACACGCACACACACACACACACACACACACACACGCAAACACGCACGCGCACGCACACACGAACGTAATTTCAACAAAATTTCAGAATATATTATTCAAAATAAATGTGATAATACCATTAATATGACAAGTTTTCCGTTCCTCGTGATTGGCAAAAAAAATCCAGCCAAACTATCAGAATGAAAGTCAACTGTCCACAGGCGAAGCTACTGCTAGCTAGCCTGCACACTGCTCATTCGCTTGCACGCTTACTTTATGCTGTCTCTCACAGAAGTATATTGATGCTAACATTATCATGGGGCTTGTAAAAGTGGCACTGATATTCAACTGTTCCATTCACGGTATTGTTTCATTGCAAATTAGAATCACGGCAGGTGAATCCTTCCGTCCATTCAACCTGAAGTGTACGATACTCGTCTTTTTTTTTTACTCCTCAGGCTTATTTAAAAGGGGGCGTTTCCCTTTTCACCATCAACGGCTCAGTCAGTATCATCCAATCAAAATTGCGCTTTCCGCCAACTGCCGCCCAAAGAGGAAATGAACAGCGAAAAAGCGAGAATATGTATTTAGTTTTACACACACCTTGTTAAAATATAAGGGTGGCCACATGTGCACTTGGCACCAGGACACCCTTGGCCACAGTTTGATGATTGACTTTGTTGTTGTCATGTTGTGACCGCATGTTTTGGACGCCAGAGGGTCGGAGCTGTCAACTAATCACTATGTCGTGGTGAGTAGGTTCCGATGGTGGTGGAAGGTGCCAGACCGACCTGGCATACCCAAACGTATTGTGAGCGTTTGTTGAGAGCATCTGACGGAATGCCCTGTGGAGTTTCAACTCCCACCTCCGGCAGAGCTTTTCCCAGGGGAAGTGGGGAACATTTGAGTCTGAATGGAATGGGGTTTGGTGCCTGTCGTGTCGCTGGAAGAAATTAGCAAAAAGGGATGCCGTCAAGTTGAACGAGTTTTATCTGACCTTTTTGGCCTGTGGGACCCCACAGCGAGCCAACAGCTATTGACTGGCTACGCAGAATGCTGCTTCAGTCATTGCAGAGACTTCAGTCAAAGCTCGGGTGTGGGAGTAGTTTGGTGAGGTCATGAAAGCCAACTTCCGGACAGCCTCATGTCAATTCTGGTACACCAGCCGACGTCTCAGAAGGGGGAAGCAGTGCTCCACTAACACTTTGTACAGTGGGGATGGAGTGCTGGTGATCTCTACTCGGGATATTGTGTGATAGTGGGCGTAATACTTCCAAGACCTCATTAAATCCAGTGAGGGTTAGACTCCGACGAGGCTGCCGTTTGTCGGCAGATTCTGTTGATAACTTTTATGGACAGAATTTCTAGGTTCAACTGAAGTGTTGAGTGTTATTGCAGAAGACGTGGTACTCTTGGCTCCTTCAAGCAGGGCTCTCCACATCTCACTGGATCGTTTCTCAGCCGATTGTTAAGTGGTTGGGATGAGGATCACCACCTCGAAATTGGAACCAATGGTTCTCAATCAGAAAAGGGTGGAGCCAGATCGGTGCAACGTCTGCTGTGTTAGGAACCGTGTATCATCTGTTGTGTTAAAGACGGAGCTGAACCAAAATGTGAAGCTCTCAATTTACCAGTCGGCCTACTGTATGTTCCAACCTTCATTTATGGTCACGGACTATGGGTCGTGATTGACAGAACGAGATCCTGGATACAAGCAGCCAAAATGAGTTTTCTCCATAAGGTGTCCTTGGCTCTTCAACAATTCCATTCTCTATACTGCCTATCTACCAATCTATTTCTGAGCTGACTTTGGGTGTGAGTTGGAGAACCCCCTGACTGTATGTCAAACAATCACGGAATCGCCCATAAATCACTAATTGATAATCAAAATGTTTGATTGCGTTCCCTGTAAATCAAAACGCCTGCAACAGTGTTCACACAAATCCATTACCTGACCCTACGCCTTCTCAACACAGACATGGAAGATGCAGGCTTCTGTGGTCGCGGCATGACAGGAGTGGCAGCAAATTTAGGATTAAGAGGTGGTGATGGTTGAAGTGACTGATGGTTCGAGGTCTAAAGAAAGACAGAAAAATTGATAGATTAATTAAAAATCATATTTGATAATTTGCTTTATTTATCTTACAAGTAAAAGTCAGGAATCAATAAACGGTTATAATGGAGGAACAGTGAAGGGGAGTACAAATTCCGATTTTGTGATGCTACCAGCGAATAAACATATGTGAATGTCTGGATACTGCTGAGAGGTCCCGATTGTCCTGCCGGGAAATACAACAGCTGTTTGGGAAGGACATAACATACAGTATTTTCCTGATGTTCCCGATTGCCAACCCACCCGTTTGACACAGATAGTTTATCAGAATGACATTACAGTGATCCCTTGCTATATCGCGCTTTGATTATCCCGTCCCTTGATGCATACTGTTTTTTCCAAGAGGAAAAAAAAACATTAAAAAAATGCAGAATGACTCAGAGGTTTGGTACATTGGCTATAGCTTGATTGGTTCCCAGCGCAGACGTCACCAAATCTCATGATTAACAGCCATGTGAATTCGAGAGAGAAAAAAAGAGAGAAGCACAGTAAAGTCTCGTTATATCGATATTCAAGGGAGTCCGAAAAAATATCGATATAACCGGTACTATCGATATATCCGACCCTGTTTGCATGTAATTTTCTCCGTGCGTGCATAGAAATAGTATCGATATAACCGGGACTATCGATATATCCGATATCGATATAACGAGACTTTACTGTATATCCTATAAAAAACAGCACATTTAGTGGGCTCTAATTGTCTAATCATAAAGACAGTGAGTCCCCAGGGGGGAGCGTCGTGTGTGTGTGTGTGTGTGCGTGTGTGTGTGTGTGTGTGTGTGTGTGTGTGTGTGTGTGTGTGTGTGTGTGTGTGTGTGTGTGTGCGTGCACGCGTCCGACCTGACAGACCCAAACATGTTACATGGGACTTCTGAGAATGTCTGGCACATTCCCCAGTTAGAATTAATTTAAACTCTCATCTCCATCAAAAATGTGATTTTGTCTCGCAGGGCACAATTGCTGTAGTAAGGTGGTCGGTGCCAATGGTGGCAGCAATCTCCGAACCTGTTGGTCCAGTTATGAATATGATTCAAATAGTTCTGAAGAAGAAAGCATACATATTTGCAATCGATTAAAGAATTTATTCCGTGCCATTTTGAGGCAATGGGGGGGCGGGTGTAGCACCAAAAAAAGAGGCAGAAAATGGCGACAAAGCTGTGTGTAAGGAATTAATCAGCCCGTTTCCACAGGCTGATTAATTCCTTACGCGGAGCTTTGTCGCCTTCTTCTGCCTCTTTTTCGTGCAACACAAAGTTTTCAGACCAAACAAGTACGGCAAAATGCATTGACGTGATGGAAGGACTGCTACAATGTGTCCTTTTTTCGGTCAGGGGCGTTCCTTCAGTGACGTAGGGTGAGGACTCGTCACCAGCTCAAAAACAAGACTTCCGGAACATTCAGAGCGAGTCTTAAAACGTAAAATGTAGCTATATGCGGCGGAATCTTTGTAAAATACGCTCAGTAGAAGTCATTAGAAGCCATTTTACAAATTTTGGACAGAACTTTTCCGGAGACGTTGGTTGTCCTTTAAGTCTGAAGGACTCTGGAAGCAGTTGATGGCTCCCAAGCTGTAAGGTTGCTCAGGCAAAAATTGAGGTACTGTGTATGAGTTTGATGAAGCCGCGGAGAATTACTGACACCCAGGTGTAAGAAAGTCTTGTTCATCATCGGGATTTCAGGATCTATTGATAGAAAACACTTTCCAATTTGGACCAAACCAGGGTTATTTCAGTGAGTGGTTACTTGGCAAATCACTCATGGCAAGACTTCAGGAAGTGATTCATTCAAGTTCACCCAAAATTAACTACAGTAAAGTCTCGTTATATCGATATCAGATATATCGATAGTCCCGGTTATATCGATACTATTTCTATGCACGCACGGAGAAAATTATGTGCAAACAGGGTCGGATATAGCGATAGTCCCGGTTATATCGATATTTTTTCGGACTCCCTTGAATATCGATATAACGAGACTTTACTGTATTACAAATAATGAAACAATGAGCATTAGTTTAAAATATATGGATGATACTTACCCTTTTTGACCACTTAACAATTGGTTTTCCGGTGTAGGATTGTTTGGGATCATCATGAGCATGCTCTTTTAGGAGTGCCTGCAAGACAGTAAATCTTGTTAGAACAACAACTACCAATAAAAGCATTTTGAGAAGATGCTACCGTACGTTGGGCGCAAAAAGGCTGGGGAAAATGTGGAGCCTGAATTCAATTACTTTTTTTTCCCAATATGGTGCCCAAGTAGGCAGCCGTTGGCAAGTGCTCTCACGAACCTTGCTTTTTTTGTTGTTTTTGTGTTTTCTTTTGTCACCTTGTGTTGTTCTGCGTCATGCGAACCAGATGTGGATTGTTTTTCAGCATTTTTGGCCAAGATATTCATCAAGGAAGAGATTTTGCTGAGCGGTTGCACATTCTCGGTGGCACAAATATGCCAGCACTGTTTGTGATTGGGAGGAATGTCTGTGCCATTTGACTGTCATCACTGGACAGCTCTGGAGCAATTGTGCTTTTTGTGCCTGTAACTAGCAGCATTTTCACAGCCCTGCTTTGTCTCGCGGAAAGGTAAGTGCTGTTGGACAGTCTGCAGCTGGATGGATGCATGGCATGAGGAGCCCACGATGAGAAGAGAGGAGCATCAGCGCAGAGCCCCGGTGTGTACGTGGAACTTTTGCGGCTTGTAATTGAGGCTGATTTATGTGGGACAGGAGATGAGACAATCTCTTTTTGTCAATGGATGCTAAAGCTTCCTGTTTGCTTTCAAAACTTAGCTTGAAGCAGACGTGCTCACTCCACCATGACGTCTCTGATCCACTGATGAAAAGGAGGATTTTATCATGTCCTCTTTCACCTAGAACTGCTTCATGTAATAAAGTGTTTGCCTTGTACTCAAACATCGTTAAGATTGCACAACTGTCAATGTTTTTATTATTTTGCTTTGTGTTGACCATTATGTGAAGCGCGCTGTATGGATTAGGATGTATTAAATTATATTGTCACTTTGCTGCTGTGAAATGTACATTTCTCCACTGCGAGACTAATAAAGGCAAATCCAATTGTCTGTCTATACACACTCACATTATTGGTGCAACAGAAATCAAATCTTATGCCGTGAATGTTAAGTGTCGTTGAGAGTTTTGAAAGGCGCTTAGAAATAAAATGTATTATTATTTGAAACATAATTTGGGTAAATGTTAACTACCTGTTGTACAGCAGTTACTGGGAATTTGGTCGCCATTATAAGATGTGTTCAGCGCTAGAGTTCCAGACGCACGCATACACGAGCACTTCATTGCACCACGCCAACTTGTGCCTGTTAGCAGATCCTAGTTGAGGGTCCACACAAAGCACAGCTCAATCAGCCCCTCATGAAGAATAAAATAAATGCCAAGTTTCCCTTGCCCGGACCGGGGCTCCTCTCTTGAGGCAGGGCTGGAGATGGGTCTCGTTGGCGAGCGCCTGGCCTATACTGGGCTCAGCCTGAAGAGGCAACGTGGGTTCCCCTTCTCAAGACTCAACACACATTGGAGTGGCCAAAGGGATTGGTTGAGTGCTATGTTAGCTGGGCGGCAGCCAGAGTTGGGGACCCTGGCGGTCCCGTCCTCGGCTACAGAACTAGCTCTTGTAGCACTCTTGAGCACTGTTTGTAGTCTGGATTTATGAACCAACAATTTTCACCCCAGAACAAATTACAGTAAAGTCTCGTTATATCGATATCGGATATATCGATAGTCCCGGTTATATCGATACTATTTCTATGCACGCACGGGGAAAATTACATGCAAACAGGGTCGGATATATCGATAGTCCCGGTTATATCGATATTTTTTCGGACTCCCTTGAATATCGATATAACGAGACTTTACTGTATTCCAGATTTAATTAATGTCTGTGTAATGTGTCAGAACAGATTGTAGCCTTTGGGTTACTGTTGGTGAAAGCAATATTTTGTAAAAAAAAAAAAAAAAAAAAAAAAAAAAAAGAGAGTGGACGGTCATGTACAGAATACACTACAGATAGTCACAGCAGTAATATTTTCATTTATGTCTCATACTGTTACCTTAATGTGTGTGATGAGTGCAGGGGAATTATGGATTCCTGGTGGGACACACTTCTTGTTGGATGGGAGTGACTCAAGTTTACCCACCAAGTTCCAAAGCCCTTCTAGCTCCATTGGAGTCAAATTAACATTTTCTGGGTTGTCCAACAGCTGCTCCAAAACATCATCTTCACTGACAATCTTGTCTGCTTCTGCCAGATTTTCAAATTTTGGATCTGTAGCAGAGACCGCATTTAAATTACAGACGAGCAAGAAAACAAGTTATTTGCTGCTAGATATCCACAATATAGTGAATGTTTTGTCTTTGGGTTCATACCAATGTCCAGAGACAATCTCTGGAACTCTGGTGTAAGGTAAGAAGTCTTGGTCAGGCTGAAAATATAGCGCTCCAACACATACCAGCACATCTCGTAAAAAAATGGGTGACGGAATTTCACTGGAACCTGTGAAGGTAGTAGTTCACTTCACAATGCTGAACATATTATATATCCTCATTTAAGTTTTTCACAGCTGGCATGAGCACGTATAATATTACCCGTGTGCGGTCCTCTATATTGCAAATGTTCAGTTGCATAGAAATGTTAAAGCTGTGAAGGAAGTTTCCACCAAAAACAATGGAATCCACAGGCGTGTAGACTGCATGAATCCAACCTATCAAAAAGTAGATATCATTTTTTTGGAAACACAGGATTTATTTCTATCTGAGGGTATGTTTACCTGATGGTATGATAAAGGTCCATCCTTGCCGAAGTTCAATCCTCTGGCAGTCTGAAGCACGATCTCCAAGAAAAATATCTCCTTGTTTTCCTGACAGTACCCAGTTTTCATATAACTCTAAGTTCTGAGTGGTGGGAGGGATCAACCAGAATACCTGACAACATGACATGCAGATACAATAATTCAAGGTTCATGATATAATAAGAAACCCTTTATTGTCTCAAAATGGAGACATTTTCCACATACAGCAGCAAAGTTCGGAGGGAAGAAGTAGAAAAGCAGAAAACAATTATGAGGTGCAAAAATCGGCCTTTCAATGAAGTACAGGTAACATTCGACTTACGACCGGGTTCCGTTCCGACAAAACGGTCGTAAGTAAAACAGTTGTAAGTCAAGATGCATTCAAAATGGCAGACGCGAGTTTTATACGACAGGATAGTATAAAATGTCAAACTGCTGTTTTAAAAGAATCTTTTCTATTGAATACCATTATATACCAAACTGCTTACAGTTCAATTAGACATCTTATAACGTTTAGTGCCATTTTATCATTTATATTTCGTATTATTGATTTCTATTACTGTGTCGTTCTGCTGACCCAAATAGGCACGGCTTCCCACGCATACACGCTGTTGAAAAATCGCTCTCCCTGCTAACGGAGAAGCCAGAAGAGGTCACCCAACACACACGCTCGGACTCAGGCGGACGTCGAAGCAAAAAAGTTGTGCCGGTTGCCCCCTCCCCGGCCCTACCAATGTGCGGCCTGCAACGGCGACCCACCCAACCCGCCGCAAAGCAGAACAAACGACACGGCGTTTGCGACGCGGCGGTCCCACCTGCTCGAGCGCCGACGCTCACCCGCCTCGGCGTCGGTGAACACATCACAAAATTGTCGTACGCGTTTGTGAAGAAGGAGTTATTTTGTATCCTCATTTAGTGCAATGCTGTAATATTCTCTGTTCAGTGAAATGAGACATAATGCTGAATGTTGAGCGGATCTGGCAACCGAGCCACAATGCTACATATGGTCCTTTGACATCGATTAAAAAAATAAATAGTTCGTATACAATGCTGAGACAAGCTCTTGATGCTCCAGCAAATAAACTTCCTACTTGTTCGATATTGTCACGTTCGCACTGACTGCTGGGGGCGTGGCCGTACCTCCCCGCTTCTATCACCTGCTGTCAATTCCTTCATAAGGACACCGAGTACTAAAACGGGATGCTGTAAACTTGTTTATGTACTTTGTATTACCCTGGACTTTCTATATCTTCGGTGCCCATGTTTTACCCGGTCCGAGGCGCCCCCGCTCCCCCACACCCTGGACGTACAATTAACTTTTGGATTGTTCCTTTTCTGCACAACCATGTGCGAGTTGCTTCCTTTGCCCTCTACTCATCGTTTTTGGTATTTTTTATTTTTTATTATTCCCCTGGTCCTCTTATTGGGACCAGGACTTTGTGTTGTCTTTGTGTTGTCTCTTAAAAAATCATTCTGCGCGGACCTGTCTCTGTCACTTGCTTGGGGATCCAGACATTCAATTTCGTTTAGACGAGTCGGCTGCTCTCTGCCTCGTTCGGAATGTGACAGATCTAAACAAGAAGGACCATCTAGAGCAGGGGTCCCCAAACTTTTTCCTGTGAGGGCCACATAACTTTTCGCTTCTGTGATGGGGGGCCGGTGTCAGTTTGTAACAGAAAAAGCGTGACGATCGTAGGGGAGCTTAAAAAAAATTGTTTTCCAGAAAGCCTCACATAACCAAAATACCCCTTTCCAGGTTCTTTACAGAAAAAAGTCAGGAAATAAATAACACTATTTATGAAATAAATAATAACTAAACAACTGTTGGGGTTCTTCATAGAAAAACAGGAAATAAATAACACTATTTATGAAATAAATAATAACTAAATAACTCTCTCTGTGTTCATAGAAAAAAAAACATGGAACATTAACTGTCTGTTGTGCCACGCACAATCTTAACAGATAAAAGTTCAGCTCAGTTGTCAGAGCCCAATCTCTCTGACACATATGAGCAGTCTCTTGAATGCCTCTTTCAGACCATCACAGTTCTGTAACTCAGGTCCAACTTCTCCATGGTTTGATACACTTGGTCAAAAATATCCTCCCCCGTTGTAGTCCCTTTGAGACTTAGGAGGGCTGCCAGCTCCTCGCATATCTCAAAGTTTGCGCTAACTCCACGAATAAAAATGAGCAGTTGCGCTGTGTCTTGCACGTCCATCCGTGCTCTCATCCAGTGCTAATGAAAAAAAGTGCAATTATTTCGTTTTATGCTGCAGCTGGGCATATACATTAATCCCGATTTCTTCACCACGTCTGGTGATTGTACTCGCCGACAGACTTACGGCATTATATGCATCTTTCTTCTCGGGACACAACTCCTCCACGACAGCACCCATACATTTCTTAAACTCTCCGTCCGTGAAAGGCTTACCGCTACTTTCTATCAGCTTAGCAACCCGAAAGCTGGCCCGAACGGATGCCTTCTTCAGCTGAGCTTGGTGTACAAATGTATTCTGCTGAGATAGTAGTCCACAGAAAAGTGGCTTTTGAAGCTTTGAGAGTTTGTCTGCTCGTATTTGGCCTTGCAAGCTATCGTACTTGTCTTTGTGACGGGATTCATAGTGTCGGCGAAGATTGTATTCCTTGAATACTGCCACCGCCTCTTGACAGATAAGACAAACAACCTTTTCTAACCTTTTTGCTATTATTCCGTTCTCTCTTTGACAAGAAGGTTTACAAGAGAAAACGGGTCTGGGACGCACTTGAATGCACCACCGGACTCCCCTCCACTTCCTCATACGTCACTTTTTGTCGCGTCGCATTGTGACCGACTCCTTTAGCGTTCTATTGTGAGCAGTCGTGTTTGAATGGTTCAATCACGATTATAAACAACATACATTGATTACATTGATTAAAATAGGAACAGATACTGATCAAAAACCGACCTTTGACTTGTAAAAGGATGTTTTATTTATCTGGAGGCCAAATATGAAAAAAATCTGATAGCATCTCTGGTATTGTTCAGGGGGCCGGGCCAAAGGTGCTGATGGGCCGGATACGGCCCGCAGTTTGGTAACCACTGATCTAGAGTCTTTATTCTACAAAATACATCGCAAACACGGTGCAGAGTTCAACAATGTTGCAGGGCTGCCACTGCGTAGAATTAAAAAAATAAAAATAAAAAAAGGTCTAGCAGTCGTGGTTACAAGTGCGGGTGGTCGTAACTCGCGCCGGTCATAAATCGGATGTTACCTGTAACTGGTTTAGAGTCAAAAGGAGAACTTTCCTGAACAAGAACCGGAACCTGAAAAGTGTTCTGTAGTCTGCCAAAACCTTCGGGACTAATCACCACTATGATTCTCAAAGCAGAGGCTGACATATGTATTGCACTGTCATGACTGACGCACCTTGCTCCCTCTTAGAACATGGTACCACACGGATGTTCCTCCAAAGTCTATGTGAAAGTCTGTATAGCATCCCTCCACACTCATCAGACAGTACCTGCGAAAGAATACGATGAATTCACTTTCAGAGTGTAAAATTATTGTCATGAATAGATAAAAAAGGGAGCCATTACTTTTGTACTTTGGGATACTGCATATCACTGATTGAGTTGGTTGAGTCCCTCTGTCTCTCTTTCAGGTGGCGGGGCCACATGTTGTCAACCCAGTCTATAAGATCAAGCTTTAAAGGAGAAAAAAATGAAAAAACATGCATTTCAAGCACACTTCCAAAAAATGATAAATTATACCAATCGAATAAATTCTAACTACAGTAAATGAAGTGAGAGGCAACGCTCATCTGTCACTGAACAAATGGCTTCTGACATATTGTCAGAGATGTTCACTCTGACAGTTGAACAGATACGTGATCGAGGAGCAGATCAGACCAGATGTCTTTCACTGCCAGGCAGGAGGTATGATTCCTGAAGCCGCACAGATGTGTACTCGCTTCTCAAACTGAAAACCTGCATTTTTGCAGCGGTTTCTGGCCTTTTTTGACAGTTTATGTAAATTATAGGTGAAATGTTCCTCATTTACATACCATGACCCCCAATGCACACGTGGTGGCCAAGACTAAATTTTGCTCAGGATATCTTCTGATGCAGGAGCGCTGTCCTCCTTATACACATATATATATACACATATACATACACACACATACATATATACACACACACATACATACATACATATATACACACACACACAAATATATATACACACACACACACACACACACACACACACACACACACACATATATATATATATATATATATATATATATATATATATATATATATATATATATATATATATATATATATATATATATATATATACACACGTATACATACATATACGTATACATGTATATATACATATATGTATACATATATACATATATACATATACACACGTATACATATACGTATACATATATGTATACATATATACATATACATGTATATACATATGTATATTTATATGTATATACATATATACATGTATATACATCTTGGAAATCAAGATTTCCAAGATGAACTACAACGGTAAAGTGAAGAAATTGAGTTCAGTCAATTCACCTTTTTAAAGTCTGAAGAGGAATGAGATAAACACATTTTTTGATAACATGCAGAAATTAAATTAAATGCCCATCTACTTTTTTTAGTTGATACATTTATTCATTGATATACATACTGTGGAAGGTCTCTTGACCAGATTTTCCATCTTTGTGTGGCTAAACTCCAGGCTGATGACATTGTAGAGCTTCTCTCGCTGAGATGGAGAACTCTCATAGTACCGTGTCCATTGGGCCATAGACATCTCTATGCCTTTCTGAGTGCTGACATCCATGACATCAATCATGCGTCTGCTACCTGAATAGAGTGACAAATCAATGACTGTATATTTACCTGGAAATAAAGTTTTTAGAAATGAGTACTTATTGAAAAACATTGTTCTCAAAGAATTGTCTCTTCAGTTAATTATACATTTTCACAGTTATACTCATTACACTACATACACAAAACCAAAAATCCTGACCACATTCAAGAATGCTAACCCCCATCAACACCTCCAGCAAAATTGAGGCTATTGTGTCAGGATTATTTGTAGTCAAAAACAAACACACAATACAAAAAAAAATTAAGAAATCTTGTATTTTCTTTTTTAGTGCCCGAGGAGTAAATGCAGCAAGGTCTCAATTGTTTTCGTCAATGTTAATAGTAGTACCTGAGGTTTGTATTGCATGGCACCGAGAGTGATCGTTGCCCGAAGGCCTGAGCAGAGCCCTCAAAAAAGTCCTTATCACAGTTTGTGGAACTAAGCATCTGATCTGGTGAAATTTTGTTAGTAAGGCAGCAGAAACAATTGATATCAGAAATAAGTGGCATTACTAGTGCAGCGTGTTCTACCGGAAACAAATTCCTTGTGTGTTCTACATACTTGGCAATAAAGATGATTCTGATTCTGATTCTGATCATAAAGTCTTATTGTTTTGAATTATACTAGATCAGATGCAGTTCTACCCATTTACTTTCTGCTGGGTTGAGACGGGAAGCCCGATTGTTGAGTGGAGGACACGCCGACTGTGCAGTATGGAGTTTGCATGTTTTAGCTGGACCTGCATCGATTTTGTTCAGATGCTCCAGTTTACTACCACATTCCAAAAACATGTGTGTGTGTGTGTGTGTGTGTGTGTGTGTGTGTGTGTGTGTGTGTGTGTGTGTGTGTGTGTGGCTAATTCAACACCCCAAATTGTACCTACAGTAGATGTGAGTGTGAATTGACCTTTTTTCGCCAGATCAACATAAAAAAACTGATGTCATGTTCCAACCTGCTACACCAACTTCGACATCAGTGGCATTCCACTAAACAGTGGATCGCTTCACCTACCTCGGCACCACTTTGTCCTCAAACTGCTCACTTGACACAGAAGTACACAACTGCATCAATAAAGCCTCACCATCCTTTGCCCACCTACGCTACGTGGCAGTCTTTGACAATTAAAACCCAAGGATCAGCACCAAGATTGCTGTGCACAACGCAGTATGTCTCTTCACTCTCCTTTATGGGGCAATTTATATTTTTGAAAACCTTTTTAGTTATTTACTCAGTTATTGTTCATGTGGGTGTAAATTACATTTAAATTACATTTACTCCACATTACAATTTCACATTTTGATTCTGATTTTAAGGTTGACACATGATTCGCTTTCACGGGTCACTAAACTGAGCTGATCTGGACATTGGCCTTAAGTTTGAAACCTGTACAATTGTTCTGTGTTTTAATTTCAATTTGGTAGGGCAAAGGCTGGGCAGACCTGTCATTAATAGTACACATTTGTGATATGAGAATGAAATTTTGGCTTACCAACAAACATCTTGACATCACTAACACTGAAGGTTGGATCAGGCATCCTAGGGAAAAAATCAGTTGTTACTATACCCACTTTGTGTAAGAAAAGGGGCGCACAGAGAAGTGAAGAAAAAAGTGCAAGCGGAAAGATAAAACCTACTTGAGTCCGAGTCCATCAATTTTCTCAAAGATAATTGGGTCTCTGAGGCCATTTCTTTGGATGAGGTCATATGTTAAATCTGAAAGACCAGACATTTAAAATCCAAATGTTAGCTCTTCTTCCTCTTTTCGGCTTTTTCCCTTCAGGGGTCGCCACAGCGAATCAATGTACTCCATCTACTACTATACTATGTAGCTACTATGTATAAAAATACCACCGTATTTTCCGGTGTATAAGGCACACCAAAAAGCCTTGATTTTGTTCAAAAGATCAGCCTCAACTGTAGTGCTTTATAATGTGGTGTTTTGTATTTGGAAAACTTTCATTGAAGGGGCAAATTATAGTCTGGTGCGCCTTATATGTGGGAAAAGTTTGAAAAATACACCATTCCTTGTATACACCCTTCATTGGGGGTGCGCCTTTAACTCCGGTGCACCTTGTACACCAGAAAATACGGTAGTATTTTTAATCACTTCCACCAAATTTCAAGAAGGACTATAATTTTCAGAAATGACGAAATCAAAATAGTCCAGCAAAATCCATACAATACAATGCATATTCATACATGTTATGTTTCAGAAATCATAAACAGGGAGATTTTCGTACTTGCGACTCTGTGGTGTGGGTTAAAATAACATGAGCATTACAAAAGTGTAAATTAGAAGTAAATAAAACAAAAATGATTTCATGGTTTATTGTTACATTCAATTACCGAAATTTCCGGACAACAGTCAAACAACAACAAACCATTTTGTACATACATAAACCGCACCCGACTATAAACCGCATGTTTATAAAGAAAGATGGGACACAGAAAACGTTTACAAGGTTTTAATAATATACCTTAACTTTTCTTTCAAAACAGTTCATGTTCATGTTTATTATGTTTGTTAGTCATTATAAGTGCCTTGCATGCTGGGTCCGAGAGGACAGTAATTTCATCTGTGCTGTATGGATTGGATTGGATTTGCCTTTATTAGTCTCGCAGTGGAGAAATGTACATTTCACAGCAGCAAAGTGATGAAAGAAATGAAAGTAGAAAAGCAAAACACAGGAGCTGCTGGAAAGGCAGCCTCTCTCGCGGCGCCGTCTTGAAGTCAAAAGAACATGTCATGCATATTAGCATATTTGACAATAAAGCTCAAATTCAAAGTCAGCTTTATTGTCAAATATGCTAATATGCATGACATACACCTCTCGGACCCAGCATGCAAGGCACTTATGACTTTAACAAACATAGTAAACATGAAAACGCCAATTTGCCGGGAAAGGGGAGCCACTGCGTGTTCACGCGCCGCCATCTTGGGAAAAAAAAATATTATAATAATAATATGACAACACAAAGACACAGAGTCATTCATTCTTCAGGACTTGCTGTACCCTCTTTGTGATGACATGAAGCAGTTCTAGATGAAAGAGGAGAGGATCAAAGCATCCATTTCAGCAGTGGATCAGGGACGTCATGGTGGAATTTGCACATCTACTACAAGCTCAATGTTGAAAGCAAACACGAAGCTGTAGCATCCATTGACGAAAAGACATTGTCTCACATCTCCTGTCCCACATAAATCCGCTTCAATTCCAAGCCGCGACAGTTCCACATACGCATCGGCGCTCTGCGCTGACGCTCCTTTCTTCTTATCGCGGGCTCCTCAAGCCATGCATCCATCCAACCGCAGACTGACCAACAGCACCGACCTTTCCGCTGAACAAAGCGGGGTTGTGAAGATGCTGCCCATTACAGGCGCAAAAAAATAACACAATGGCCCCTTTGGTGTCCAGCAATGACAGTCGAATGGCACCGGACATTCCTCCATTCAAAAAGAGATGTATCGATTGTTGAGCTGACTTTGACTTTTGACTTTGACTTTACGCGGCAGCAACACAACATGCATTACGGTAGTAACACAGCCCGAACAAAGCTGGTAAAAAAACATGCTGGTACAAGTGAGAGAAGGTAGCAACACGTTAGCACTCGCTAACAGGTCTGGGGACAAAAACAAAAACAAGTCACTGAAACACAGAATAAATACGTTAGCAAAAGTTACTCTTCGCGTACGGCCAGTTTTGGTAAACAATTTCTCGCCACTGGTTATCCAAGCCTTCGATTCAACTCGGAGGGCCACTTTATCAGAATCAGAAAACCTTTATTCGTTCCACAATGGGGAAATTTGCAGTCCACAGCATCAATTTGAAAGGGGGATGGGGGGTGGAAGGATAGAAAACAAGACATTCTAAGCATAGTAAAATAAAAATGCCAACTGTATACTGTAAATGTGCAAAACCGTTGCAGAAAAAAACTGTACATACTTAAAGTATCAAGACAGGCATATTGATATATGTGGCTGTATTGCATCAACCCATATTTACAGTACAAGTGTCAAGTTTTTTTTTCCACGTGTTATTATTGAGAATTGCGAAGCCT